>NW_018164711.1:31360-56291 GCF_001263595.1 Phalaenopsis equestris | reverse complement strand
TATATATATATATATTTATATTTATATTTATATTTATATTTATATTTATATTTATATTTATATTTATATTTATATTTATATTTATATTTATATTTATATTTATATTTATATTTATATTTATATTTATATTTATATTTATATTTATATAGATAGATAATTCAAATATTAGATATATAAATACGAAAAATTGAATGATATGTATGTAATTCTTAGTATATTTGAATTCTGATTTGTTTATGAACCAAACCGAAATAATAGAAAAAAAAGTAAGTAGAGAAATATGGAGAGATGAGTAAATTATAATGAATAATAAGCTCACTCTGTTTATTCATAAAATGATCTATTTATTTAAATAGAAGAAAGTACAATATGATAATGTTATATTTTTCTCATGCTTTAAAAGAGGTTCTACATAATATTCTTGATATTTTACATATATGAGTCTATCACTTAGTTGTTCTATGGCTCGGCCGGTTGAGCTTGATTGGCTTGGGTCAGCAGGACTGGTCCATTCGGCTATGCTTGGTTGGCATTTTGGTCTACTGATCTATTCTAGTTGTAGAATCTTGATAATATATGGGGGGACTCATGAATGTCATTGATATTATTGGAGATGTTGAGAGACTGAGTTATCCTTTGGGTCAGCATCTTCGTAGTGGTTGGTCCGGATGCCTATTTTTTTCAATTCTGATCGAGCAGTCCGAACTCGGATCATTTGGTTATCTTTTAGTCGTCCTCATGGCTTGGTCAGCTATGGCCTTACTGACTTTGGCTTGGAAGATTGCACTTATGGTGCGTTTGGGGCGACGGTGTGGTGTCGCACCACAGTTTTTCCTATTTGACAAAAATGTGTTTTGTCAGCATTCTCAAAAAGCTGCAGTTGAAAATTGTGTTTTCTCACCAGATTTGGCTTCTTACAGCGGCTGCAAAAAAACTGTGGTTTGACATTTTCAGAAAGAAATATATTTTTGTAATAGTCACCGCGGCTTTTTGAACAATACATTCATCTTCAACAGGTTCATAGTTACTTCTTCAAATAGATGCAGGTGCCTCAAACTAACCCTAGTTGGATAAGTGGGTCTTACATTCTTCTTTTGATGGGCCTTCCCTCATCGTGCTCTGATCCTTTGAGCCGTCAGATATCCTAATAATCAGCGGTTGACACATTTTGGATTTACATGTTTTAGTTCTCTAATTTTCTTTCTTCTTGAAAGTGACGATGTAATTAGAATAAAAGAATTAAATGTAAAAGGTAGATTGCATTTAGCATTAATCAATGCTTCAATAATTGATAATTGAACTCTCATAATTTTCGTGCATTTGATCCTTATAAATAATGCATGACAAAACTCTTAACTTTTTATATTTGTTATGCATCCCTTCTAGTTTGAATCTATCAGTTTCTAAGCTTTGAATTGGAGAATGTGTCGAATCTGCAACGTGGGATCTCCAATAAAAATTCTCTTGGTGATACCTTATGGAGATCAAAGAAGTGGTAACGCATGGACGGTAATAGGAAGAAGAAACCCATCATTAAGAAGAGAAAAGTGATTTGTGGACCAGGTAATGTTGTCTGATGACTTCCTCAACCCTCACCACATGAACACTCAGGAGATCGACTCAACCATTGATCTATCGGCTCAACTTGATATCGCAGCATAATACATATCGACCGAAGGGGCCACGTAAGAAGTGGCAAGAAGCCACTAGATTTCTGTGACTGCCTTGGTCGCAAGAAGGTGTAAGTGTTATGCCACAGCTTGAGGTGCAAGAAACTGTTGGTGCTTTGTCGTCTCCTGGTGAGAGCATCATGTCAGTCACATCATTCAAGTTGGATTGAATCCTTGGTATGAGCTGGATCTTTCTTGTTAGATTTTGATTTTTTTTGTCCTCGCTTTTCTTTTGTTGTATCTTGGTACAAATGACCCTGTCCCCAATAGTCCTGGGCAATGACTCGCCTCTAGCAAATGTTGATGGAAACCCAATCGTGGCACCATCGGTAGTTGTCAAGGTGCCAATCAAGGGTGATTTTCTATCAAGCAAGAATGGTGGAATTCACTGTGTAGTCAATCTTTTCAAACTTGCGGAGAAGAAATTGATGGGTGTCAGATATCCCTAGGTCATTAGCTCATCGCCTGAACATGATTGAGAATGACTTCACTCGATCGATCTAGATTTATTCCGCAGAGAAGACATGTGAGATGCTTGCTCTTTTGGAGAAAGTGGAGAGGATGGAGGAGGAGATGAACACTCTTCGCTAAGAACTGTCGAAAGTTCAAGAGAGATCCTTTGAATTCTAGGCTTAAATTGGACAGATCAGGTGAAGCAGTTTAAGTTTGGTGGAGAAGTTTTGTATAAGAGATTGCTTTGACAGGGGTATGTATTGGTTAAAGTTGCTGACAAAACCCCTGTAAAATATTTCCTCCCAAACTAGTTTCTAAGCACTTTTTGAAATTTATGTCTATTTTTGTAATAAAATTTATTTTTCCTTCTCGTTTCTTGTGTTGATGTGAGCTTTATGTCAACACATTTTCAATTTCACTAAAGAATTTTGTTTATACTTCTGTGTGGCGATTTTTTTATTTTCCTATATATATATATTTGAAATTTATGTCTATTTTTGTAATAAAATTTATTTTTCCTTCTCGTTTCTTGTGTTGATGTGAGCTTTATGTGAACACATTTTCAATTTTACTAAAGAATTTTGTTTATACTTCTGTGTGGTGATTTTTTTATTTTCCTATATATATATAAGAACCATTGAGAGACTACTCTGTTTGGCAACGACCTCGTTACAATCATGATCTTCATTACTTTTTTTCATAGGTCATGAATCCCTTGGCCGATAGAGTGCTTTACTTATTTGTTTGATTCCAGGTTGAACTGGATGGCTTTGTCCAGTTTACCTCTGTTAGCAAATCTCAATTGTTGGAACTGTAAAATAAAGTGAAAGACTAGGAACTTGGCTTCTGCTTGGGTTCTTCTCCCCAAGGTGGTACATTTAGACTATTCCATCTAGAGGCTCCCCAGTTAAGATAAATGTGTTGAATTGGGTATTGGTGGAAACAAGGAAAGTCACCAACATTTGTTCTATCAATACCTTGATATGGCAACAACCAACTAGATGTTACAACTAGAAGTTTTTTTATGGATGACAAAGAAGGATTGAGCAACCTTTGAGGCTTAAGAAGTCGAACGAGAGAAAGGTTTTCACCTGAGCAATAAATAAGAAGGCTTATGAGGTCAATCTTGTCTAACGTATCAGCCCCGAACCTGCTGGAGTGATGAGCTAACAAAAACTTTTGGTGGTTTGTGCCGGGGAAGATTTGAAAAGTGAGAAAATTTTTTATTTGAACTTTGATTTTTCTATTATTTTTCAAAGGAATTCTAACGGCGGGTTAATCTTTATTGAGAGAAAACTACTATGAAGCCCACTATGAGCTCTTTGTCTATTGTAGGGCCCTCAGATACACGACACCAAAAGATTGATAAGATGGCAAATTTGACATAGTCAAGTCAATGCGAAGGAGAGGCTTCAGTGGATCAACAAGAAGAAAAATGTACCACTGCTAGTCACCCGCTCCTTCCTCTATCAATCTTTCTGCCATAGATGAAGCGAGTCGTCTTCCTCCAGTCAACCCGAGTGAACCTGAGTCCAAGTTTGAGCCCCCGTAGCTGAGAGGAGGTGTGTCATAAGGGGAAGACACCCTCAACCTATCTGAGTGATTTTTTCCCTCCCTCATCTCAAAAGAAGTGTAAGGGATCCAAGCTTAAGTGGGTTCCACTACAAGATGAGAGGTTAAAGGTAAGCACTAGTTCAAATGGTCAATTCTCTTAATCTACATTAATAAAAATTGGCATTCTGACTCCCCAGTTGTAGTACTTTACCCTTCAATTCTCATCAATGTCATATATTCTTGCTTCTATGAGAGGGTCCATATGGAGCACAGTCTTTCGGGTTTGTATCGAATGACCAATAGGTTTCAATTAATGGCCTGGGAGGCTTCTCATTTCTACTCAATAGTCTCTCTCTGAGAATGTGAAGAATGATTGGAACTGAGGAAAAAACTTTTCACAACCAAGGGAAGGGCATAGGCAACCTAAAAAAGGGTGCAAGCAACCAAAGCAAAGACACTCAGACAATCAGAGTTCTTGTCAGCTATGAAGAAGAAGATGGTTATGATGAAAAAAATTGAAGAGAATTTATCGAGCTCTCTTGTTGACGTGCCAAACATACAATGAAGTAATTAGGCCACACAATGCAAGTATAATTGTCAAGTAATAATACAGTTAAAGAGTAACGTATATTGATCCCACAAGGAAAGTATTATGAGTTATTCTGGAGGGAAAATTTCTAGTTTACTAAACTTCTAAACTTACTTTAATGTGATCGCAGATGGGAGTTGGTTTCCTAAAAGCCTACTTGAAAGCAAAAACAAATGATAACCTGTTTGAAAAAAAACAAAAAATAGTGACAGATAAATTTTTACTATTCTTCATGGTATGTAAGGCTAACGCCCTTGTAATTAAGATTATGTTGTGATTTGTGATTTTCTTAGACTTTCCCCAATGTGATTTTTGTCAATAGGGATAGAAAGTCCTCTTAATGCCTATGTCTAAGCCATAAGAATGATGGAATCCATAAAGTTAAGGCTTCCTCAATCTCTATGGCATCTTGTGGATTTGTTCTAATCCCTTTCTAGGTTGCAAAACCCGGATAAAACATGTCTATTGTCATCCAGATTCAATGGTAAATTATTTTGTTCCTTTGTGCAGTAGGTAGGAGTCACATATCATGAAATATGTTACAATCTTGGTTATATAGGTCAATCTCTAAGATAACAATGAGACTGTTACAATCTCGACTATATAGGGTTTAGGAGCTAAGGCTATAGAGGTTTCACACTTGGATTCGTTGAGGATCATGAGAGAAAAAATAACCTAACCTATGAGATTTTCTATAACACATAACCTAGAGGTTTGCTAGAAAGAAGGAACAAGAAAAGATTCTAAGTGTGCGAAGGTTGAGGAAGTGTTCTCTTTTGTTGCTGCTTGCTACAACTTTGCCAGGATGAAGCTCCCTTTTTTTTTAGGAGAGATGAAGCTCTCCTTCCTCTTCAATGTAGCTTCTCCAAGAAAATCCCTCACACACCACAAGTGATGGTGGAGGAAAAAGGAGAGGAAGAAGCATATGAAATTTAATGGAAGGAGAAGAAAATGACAAAGTTGTGGCTAAAAAATATGAATATTTTTCTTCACCTTCCGTTAGAGACCTCCACCTTAAGAAAATCAACCCAAAGAACTCCAATGAAGAAGATCATATAACTAACCCTTTTACTTCCTCTTTTTTGCTAAAAAATACATGCATATTTCACTCCAAAATGCCTCCAAGCATCCAAAAACATGGCCACCTTTTTCTCCTCCTCATGCATATTTACCCTTCAACCAAGGAGATCTGCACCTTTTGGCTGCCTAGGGGACAATTATAGGCTGGATATTATGGAAATCTTGAGAAATAACAATATCTGAAAACAAATTGACGCTTAAGTGTTGGGTTCTCACCGGCTTTCTGCCTTCTCGTGCTTCTACAACATTATTCTAGGTGTCACCTAGGTGTCGGCCTAGTCCTGAAATCACTGATTTTTGCAAGATGTTTTGCGATCTTTAAAATATGGAAGACTATGTATGACTAAAATATGGTCTCATAACTTCAAACTTAGACATTTTTATGGGTCTTATATTAGAGATACTAATTTCAACAAGTTTCTACACCACACGGTCGTATCACCCCAAACCCTGATTTCCCAAAAACATGTGTGGAAGGGTTTTATGGGTTTCTCAAGTCACAGGAAGCTACTTATGAACATTATATGCCCTATAATCATTTAACATGGTCATCTAACATGTGCGACAACAAAAGTTGATGACATCATCATTGTCTGTGTTGTAGGTTTCTTCTTCGTTGGTTGCTCTTCTTTTTTTCTTTGACATGATTCATGCTCATCTTACTTTTTAGGATATTGAATCATGATTATTCCATGAACTACAACCAATGAATAGAGCATAAGGAGAGAGAAAGAGAGATGAGCGAATAGTAATGAACAATAATCCGTGTATGCTTTTCACAAAATGATCTCCCTATTTATAAAGTAGAGGGAACAATATGATAACATTACATTTTAGCCCTTTTTTAAAAAAAAAGGTTATAAAATTTATTCTTGATATTTCACATGTATGAGACTATTGCTCGGTTATTCTATAGCTTGGTCCACTGAGTTTTATTAGCTTTAGGTAGATAAGATGTGTTTGGTCGGCTAGGCTTGGTCGACAATGCTAGTTGGCTGATCTATTATAGTTGGCAATCCTTCATAGTATATTAGGGGGGCTCTAGACATCTCTGGTTTGATTGGATATGTTGAAAGATTAGGTCTTCTCTCAAAACGACTTGTTCATAGTGGTTAGCACGTATACCTTTTTATCTCATTTCTAATTGAACGATTTGAACTTGGATCATTTGGTCATCTTTTTGTCCTTCTCATGGTTTAGTCAACTTTGACTTCATTGGTTTTAACTCAAAAAACTACACTTGGTCAGATAAATTGGTCTCTTGTTTTTTTTGTAAATGACCCTTTCTTATGGTGTTTTTATCTTCTGAAATGTTAGATCATAATTCACTGAAAGGTTTTTTTTATTCATTTATATAATAGTTGAACATTTAAAATAACATCACAATATATAAGTAATAGAGATACAAATTTATATAAATTTATTGATATATATGATAGAAAATTAAAGTTCAATTTTAAAAAAATATCTCAAATATAGAATAATTTAAAATATAAAATTTTGAAATTAGTAAATACAATTATGATTCCTTTGATCATTAATGTTCTATAAATCTTTGTTAATTTAGAGTACTTACTAAATAGTTTTCACTCCATATCGATGATGTATGTATTGCTTAAAGGAGAGAAAAGGCATTTATGGACCCAAACTTTTTTCTTTTATTTACATGTTGATTCCAAAATTATTCGTGAATCACACTGAATGAATAGAGTATAAAAGAAGAGTGAAAAAGAAAGATAGAGAGAGAGAGAGAGAGAGAGAGAGAGAGATTAGAGTTATAATCTCTAGAATGAATAATAAAAATAGTGTGAAGCGGGAGCCCATAAATGCCTCTCTTATTTATTGAGGATTTAGTACAATAGTTATACTACATTTTTTTCTCACGTTTGGATAGAGTTTGCATTGGATATTTTAGGTGTTTAATAAGTGATGAGTTATCATCATTCAATTGTTTTTTTGGCACAGTCATCCTAGCTCAGTTGGTTGGGCTTGGTTGAATTAGCACAATAGATTATTTTTGTTAGTGAGGCTTCATCGTCTTGGCTTGCTCAGTCGATTATCTTGTTGCTCACTTGGTCAAACTTGTTTGGCTCATCTTAATTCTTGAGAGAATTCTTTTGGTTTCCACTAGATGGTCAAAGATGCTCTGTGAAATTGACCCTTCCGTGGGATAAACTTATGCACTGAATCGGCTTTCTTTTGGTTGGAGACAAAGATGTCATCTAGGAGAGCTTTTGAGTAAGATGCTTGGATGATACCAATCGACCATCGCCATATATGTTTTTGACTCGATTTGGAAGATCTTCCTTCTTCATACTTCCATGTTCTGGATAGTTGGATCCATGAAAGATCAACACATACACCATTTTTTTATACTTATTTTAGTTTTCTAATTATATTAATTCTTAAAAGCCACACAACGTTAAAAATTAAAGAATTAAATGAAAAAAGTAGATTTCATTCAATTATAATTTATGACCCAATGATTAAACTCTCTTGATTCCGAAGCACTTGATTTCTATAAATGGGGCGATAGTATACTTTCTCATACTTCATTACCTGTTTTGTTTTTTTTTTCTTTAGTAGTTCGCATCTCGCACTCTAGTTTGATCAAACCATGGACAAACAGACAAAGTTATAGACTGACATTCCTAAAATAAATTTGATTTGTTCCATTTTGGAAAAAGCAAAGGGAAAGAATTGTTCAAGCGGTGAAAGGAGAAAGAAAGGTGACAGGAAGAGAAAGGCTTCAATCATTGATGTTGAATTAGGTGGGGTCATCTGATTCTCTCATAAACACCATATCGACATATGTTTACCTGACTGATCGGCTGCCCATCCAATCATTTAGCCACCTAGTATGGTGTGAAATCCTCTGATTGATTGCACTACTCGAGTAGTTTCAATTATTCATTCGCAGCTTTCACCAATGCTCGCTAGTGAGCTTACCATGTCTGAGTTGATTCAATTCTTGGGTAAGAGGGACATGTGTCTTGTATTTGCGATGTCTAATATGTTAGGTTCTGGCTAAAGTCTTTTTTTTTATAATAATTTACGATTCACATAATCAAACTCCATCAAATCCAAATGAGCGTTTGATCAAACCACCAAGGAATGCAGAGTAAGTGTTAGGTGAGAGCAGCTGACTCTCAAGTGAGAATGGGAGGGTTGATTGCCCTAAAAACCTTCCTCTTTTCCCAGAGATGTGTGAGGGACCTGTCGAAGGGATTTTATGTCCCACAGGTTGCTGGTCCATCATCTGGATAAGATTGAAAGTTCATTCGATTGGTCAGTATCTAGTGGGATGGAGAAATCTGTGACCTATTTAGCTGCATGAAGAAGGTGGAAGAGACGATAAATACTCTTTGTCGCGAGTTCTTGGATGTTTAGGAGAGATTATGAGTTTTTCAGGCACAAGCAGAGTCAGATTGACTGAATCAGTTTAGATCTAAAAAGGAATTTATATATTGGAGACTTCTTTGATTGAGGCATGTCTCGGTCAATGCGGCGTCAGATCCCCTTATATAATACTTTGTTTCTTTAGACTAATTTATGAGCACTGCATTATAATATGTGTTATTATGGAATAAAGATTTCTTTCCTTGTTTCTTGATTCGTATTGATTTTATTGATATTTTTTATGGGAATGACTAGTCATTTTTTTATTTTACTTCTGTGTGGTAGTTGGACTTCATTCGCTTCTATATAAAGGAGCAAGAAAGAGTAGATGCACTTTCTCAGTGCTTTTCTTTCAATCATTTTTCTTTATTTTTTCTTCTACATCATGACAATCACACAATGGCTTTTCAATATTCTCCGAAGAATTTTTTGAAGAATTTTGGATCGGTCGCCATGGATGACCAATCTCAGTTGACTAAAAAGGAAGTACGTGCACTACAAGAGAGCTATATTTATTATGTTTTTATCAAACTTCAAGTAGTTGGTGAGGCTGATCAGGTAATATCACTTTATGGCAAGGACAATTTGTTCTATAAGGATCAGTTTTGGCTCGGCCTCTACATATCATTCTGTACCAAGGTGTGTTCCATCTTTGCTAACTATAGAATCATCTAGACTTAATTGAAGCCAAACTCCATCGTGACTATCATGACCTTTATCATGTATGACTGAGACCAAAAAATCATTTGGTCAATCGAGTTGTTTAAATATCTATTCTCTTTTCGAATTGGGTGAAACGGGTTCACACAGTTCTTGTTCGCTGAAAAATTCTAGTTGTCAAGGCTAAAGAATAAAGTAAAAGATTGGAAGAAATGATTTTGCATGACCTATACATTAAAAAGTTGTTTCATCCAAGCGGTTATGTCTAGTGAGGCTCCTCTCAAGGTCGAGGCAAGGGCATCGACAAAAGTACTGTTAGAGGCAAGAAAAATTGAGAGAGTGAAGTGGTCAGTCTAAAAGTATCGTAATATTGATATGGTTGACCAAGTTCTACGACCTAACACTTTTAGAGTGATGATGAAAGAAAAATTGTGAGGCCTTTGACACCACTCAAGCATAGACAGAGAGACTACGAGCCGCTCAAGTAATTGTCAGGGCAAAGGAGTCAAAGTCGGAAGCCCTCAAGCAGGGCAGCCTCTCACAAGCTTAGTAGGTGTGGGTCTTGCATACTCAGTCTCTCATAATGTTGTTATTTAAAATTTAAGAATGAATCAATTGATCACAATTGAGCCGTCAGAGTACCAAATGAAAATTGAGGGTTCGTCTTATTTTGCATGATCCCAAGATGTCGACCAATCAGTCACTGAAGCATTGACTAATTAGGAAGAATCGGGCCACCGATAAAGGGAGGCTTCTGTGGAAGAGGTCAAAGTGGTGGAACCCCTTAGGTCTCAACTAGTGGATTAGATGTTCCTACCTTTGTAAATGAGGAGCGCAACTAGTTTCCCCCTCCCTTTTAGAGCGAGTGGGTCACTGTTGGGGTCAGTGTTGAAGTGCATAGTGGGTTTTCTTATGGAGTGATCTATTGGGGAGATGGCCTTGCCCAAAGTGACACATTTTGAGGAGCATCATCTATTTAAGGAAATTCCCCATAATCTATCTGAATGATGAGTCTCAATAGTCCCTCCAAAAGCACGAATGACGCGAACCCAACAGATGAATCTCCCCCTCCACCGCCTCAGCAAAAGTGCAAGGAATCGAAGCTAAGTAGATTCCCATACAATCAAGAGAGAAAAGGTGAGAGGCGAATCCAACAGATGAATCTCCCCCTCCACCGCCTCAGCAGCAGTGCAAGGAATCGAAGCTGAAGTAGATTCCCATACAATCAAGAGAGAAAAGGTGAAGTTAAGTCACATTAGTAAATTTTCTTTGATTGATCACTTTAAGGATTGGGATTTTTAATCCTCCACTATTACATGTTTTATCTCTACAATGGCTGGAGTAACATGGCCTTCAAGCCTCAAAGAGACCTTGCTGGGAAAGTGCTTGGTCAGTTTATGTTGGACGATCAGTCGATATTAATCTATGGTCCGACAGTCTTGTCATATTTAATTATCCCTACTCTCTCAGGTAGCGCAGGCTCGATGATGAGAGCTCGAGTAGAGGCTTGAGAAGGCAAAAGAGAAATATTTCACTTTCAAAATAATAGTGATATTCTTTATGTGAATTTAAAGACTAAAATGGCATGCATGTAAATATCTCAATTTACATGTTAGATATGTAAATAAATAAGAGTTGCAGGCCTAAATTTCAATAATAAAATCAAAATAACTCTAGACAACCAACTTCCCAAATAACTCATACATGGTGCCAATTTGTTAAAAGCAAAACTCCCCCAAAGGGAAATATTTATAAAAATACAATGACTCCATAAGCTTATAAACCATCATTAACCTCTAATACAAAGACTAACAAAAAACTGTAAATATAATCCTAATCAACTCATTACATTAAACATTAATCCGTAACCTCATAATTAAACATTAATCCATAGATTCAAATATGACTATTTTGCCTCATTTACCAAATCAAATATTCTTCAATTTCTTTGTCTGGACGAGACTCTTCACTCTTTCTTATGATAATGCTGGTGGTAGAAAAATAGCTTAGTGGCAATAAAGCTTGATTACTGAATCAGCACCTGCAGTGAACAGCCATGGTTGTCTTGGGTGAAATGCGCAGTCCAGTACCCCTGCATCCAGATGAAGATGAGTATGGGAATTTTATTTAATAATAAAAAAATAGATTCTACAAAATTATAATAACTGCAATTAAACACGGATGAATTTTTTAAGTGTTATATAATTTTAATAACATTCAATACCAATCATGAAGATGCATATCAGTTAAGCATATGTACTAAATAATGCTCTCTGTTTTTAAAAGCACGCTTTAAGAGCTAAGTGAAGAAAAGTACGAGTCGTCTGCTTTGCTTTGCTAAGGCGTGCTTCGAAATGCTGAAGTTAATTTGTAACATTTTGTGTAAATTCAAATTTTTTAATTATTGTAGCATAGCAGTAAATTGTTCAAACTTTCAATTTACAGATTTGCCCTGAATATTTGTCTTCAACTTATGTATTACACCACATTTTTTTTCTATTTTATAATAATTTTTAAGTCATACTTTATATTTTATATATGTTAACAAATATATTTATACATTAATCGTTCTCAAGATCACGCACTTAATTGTGATCTACAATATAAGAATTGCAAGCTAAATGAGTTTCAATACTTTTTGCATGTGAAAGATACAAAGATAATTGCAAAACATATAGAAGCCCTACAAAAAATTAATTTTACCCAGATATATATCAAGCAAAACAATCCAATACACAAATGATATCATCAACAAGCCAGCGATTCTAAGCCATTTGAAATTATCTACACTTTCAAATTGAATTATCATCTAATTTTAATGCATTTGATTGATTGGTTGATTGATAAGCAAACTAATCAAATTGCTTCAAAACAAGAATAGCACTATATGTAAAGATATCAAAGAGCAGCCATTCAATAAAATCAGCTATTCTGGGAGAAAAATATGAAAGGAAAATAGTCTATCCTTCAAAAAGGTGGATAAAAATGATTAATTCAAACTAAACTGGTTAAATAATTTTCTCTACGGAAGATTTCTGTACATACCACGCAATTCCTATGCATTTACATTTTTAACCATCTAAACTTCAATTTTCAGATGCATACAGCACGAATTTCTTACCCCCTGTATTCCCCTTGCTAGCTATTGATGGCAGTTTATCGACGGTACCACCTTATCTTTACATGAAAGTTTAGAAGTTAAAAAAATGGTATTTTTTATGTGATATGAAAGATTTGTGGTATAATGTAAGAGAGAGTTTAGGTGTTTGGTATGTAAATACATAAGACTCTAGTGGTGTTTATGTAAATGCCCTCTCTCTATTTGGTTTAATTCTTACCTTGCTTAATTTAGTTTTTATAATCTGATTAGTTTGAGAGTGCGACTAATTTTGTATTAAAAAAAGGTACAATTGGCATTGCTCATTGCTCAAAAGTATGCATCCCATCTTGATATGATTGTGATTTTTTAATATAACTAAAATTTTCAAAATTATAATATCAATAAAATACCATAAGATGAGGATTTCACGTATGCTTCAATTTACATAAAAAGAAGACATACTTGCTGTAATTAGTTGTCTACTAAATTTTATGTAAATTTTGTTCATCAGTACTAGGAACCTCATATGCTAAGTAGGGATGTGAATTTAGCTCGAAGATCTTTAATCCCTCAAAAATTGATTCGAATTTTAGCTCGGATTGAGATCGGATCAAAATAAATGAGCTGAGCTATGAGTCTAAACTTTGGATAGAATTTTTTTTTTTCAAACCGATTTCGAATCATATATGAATCGGCTCAAACTGGCTCAAGATCAGCTCGAATTATTTTTTATTTGTAAGAATTATATATAATGCTAAATAAAACCAAATAACGAGCTCCGAGCCAATTTCTAGCTGAAATTGATCCAAATAACTCAATTTGAGCATCTTATTTCAATTTCAACATGGATCGAGCCGAATTTCGAGCTGGAACGAATCCAAATAACTCAAATTTGAGCCCAGCTCGCTTCGATTTTGAGCCGAGTTGGCTCGAAATCGAACATAACGAGTCACAAGTTGATTTTGATCCGAATTGAATCCATTCGAGCAGATTTTGAGCAGATCCCCCGCTCAGCTCAAAAACAGCTTATTAATAGCCCCAATGGCAAGAGGTCCTGCATCAAATGCCCTTATTTCCAAATCAGGCTATTTGCACGCAATTTCTCCCCGTTTCACATTTAAGTTCAGTTTGGAGTGGCAACTATTTTTTTTTACAGTATTACCCAGAAAGTAGACAAGTTTTATGTAAAATATTACAAAACAACGTTACAAATAGACATCACAGTATTAACAGGTTTGGTTTGATTTGACTTAATTCTCTTTAAAACATTAGTCGGTTTGGAATTAAACAAATCATGCACACCCCCAAAATAAATCTCCTCTAAAACATAAAAAACAATGTCCAATAAATGCTTACCTCCATGTTTTGAGCTTGCATGACCACGGAGAATTTCCAAAGGAACAATAAGAGGATTCTGGTTAAGATCAGAATAGACTGTTCCATGAAACACGTATGCTGTGCAATCTTCAGAGCTCGAGGCAAACAGCGGGTATGAACGATGAAATGCAACATTTGTTATATCCTTAGGGTGCGTTCTGCAAACATCCAAAAATAAATTATCAAAACAACAGAAATCAGGAAGCTATAAATGATCATTAATTTTACAGAGCTATTTAAATAAGAAAGGAGACTATCAAACTTTAAATGCTTGTTATTCCAATTTTTATATGAAGTTAAATAAGATCAACAAATGGCCAATTAGCTGCAAAAAAAAAAAAATTCATATAACCTCTAATTAGGCAGTGAATAAAACAACTTATTTTAAATGTGGGAAACAAAATAAATATCAAACTAAAGTTGATTGCAAACTTTAGAGCATTATAATTTTTGTTCTGATAAAATCATAGCATGCAACTCCTCATATAAACTGATTTTTCGGTAGTTAGAAGAATTAAAAGGTTTTTTATTTAATTATTTGAAATTAAATAGAGGCAATAATCTAGGATGACTTTTAAAATAAACAAGAAAAGGTAATAGAAAAAAAAAGGTGAAAATCAAAAGATTAATAAAAGCAAAAAAGGAGATATCCTCTCTGAAATTCTTTGAATTTCACATCAGATCAAGGGTTAAAGCAATGAAAAAAGAGGAGATAAACTCTTACTATTTCAGACAGATGGCAGTGAAAAAAGCAATTAAAGATGGCAACCTGAGAATGGACACATATCAATTTCAACAAATAACAATTTGGTTTGGCTTCATAAAATCTAAAATTTGAACCAAATAAAAAATAACCTTGTTTATGACAGCACCAAAAGAATTAGTCAGTTTTAGTTTATATTTGATATACTGGGGAACCAAACAAAATGGATTCAAACTAACCATTGTGTTTGTAAACTGGTAAACCAATGAGCTATTTACCTAGCATTAGTAAAATTTAACCATCTGATTCATTTCATTTCTCACTCAGCACCCAAAAATAGCTTTGAGATCTCAAAAAAATTAGAATTAAGGCAAAGAAAAAAGCCAAGGAAAAATAAATAAATAAAATAATTAGAGGCCATATGAAGTTAAATTTCAAAATTGCATATAGATCATAAATTAAAAGCATAAAACAAGGCGCACCAAAAGCTCTACGTACTTCAAAATTTTGTAGGGACGAGAGGAGAGATCCATATCAAACCAACACATCTTGCCCTCCTTGCTTCCAACAATGAGATTATCACCTAGAACAAAAAATAAGATTACCACGTGTTTGCATTTAGTGATACAAAGATGTAACATATATGAAGACTATATGTGCGTTAAAAGTTCACACGCCATGCAATTAGTTTTTTATATTATTATCTTTAATTATAACATTAAGATCATTGATGTCCATCTATACATTAATAACTCGCTAATCTAATCAGACTGCTTTTTAAGACATACTAAAGATGATCAAACTAGATAAAGGGAATGCTTGTGATACCACTCAATAAATAGTCTTTTATTTGTATCTTAATTATTTTTATGATCAAATCTATTAACATTATTCATAATGTCATAACCATACATTTTCAACAGCAACATCAACAACAACAAGCCTTTATCCCACTAAGTTGGGCTGGCTACATGAATCCTTTTTCTCCATTGTCCTATTGAGTGTCATATTTTCATTTAATTCTAGCGAATTAAGATCTTTTTGATACAATGTCTTTTTAAGTCTACTTCTGCCTTTCTTAACATAACCATACATTTTCAAAAAAAAGAAAAAAAAATCACTAGAATAGAATACTCCAATGACAAATTTTTAGCCATTTAGTTCACTATTTAGACCCTTCATTAGAGTTTTATATTTGCATGCTTAACGCAGAATCAAATCATTCTCAAATTCCATGGAATTTGATTTATTGCAAGTTCTCATGATTTATACTAAAATGAATAATCTTGACTAACCAACTGGATTTTAAAGATTAAAAAATCTAAAATGCCATATTATGGAAAGGTTCCACAACCAAAGAGTAGCGCACGCGCTCGTGTGCTCTAAAATAAATAAACATCATGTACCTCCAGGATGAACTGCCATTGATGATACCTCCTGTAGACCAGTCTCAAGCTTATTAATCAGCTTCGATTTCAGAAGATCATAAATACGGATATGATTCTTCGTAGAGATGAAGAAAATTGATCGTGTAGGATGAAAAACAGCTGAAACTGCAAGTCCCCGCAACTTCTTGAAAGGATTATGAGTTTGCTTTTTAGAAAGTTGGTGCAACAACACAGCTTTTGTATCACGTAAACAATGGGTTAAGGTCCACATCAAGAATAGGTAGCAATCCAGTAAAATTTCTTCTACAAGGCAAACAAACTAGTTTTTCTCCTTGAAAGTCATGGCATTGAAACACGAAAATATAGCTAAAGAATACATCACGGCTCCCAGGAATGCTTTTCATTCAAAAAATAAAAAAAATAAAAAAAAAAAACCTTTCAGTTTGAATTATCTCATGCAACGCTACAGGAACAAGCCAACAGTCCAAACATTAAACAAACCATAAATTTCGTAAATTATATTTCTTCCACAGGAAATCAAAATTGATTACTTATTCAGCTACAAGTTCACTGCATGCATCAAATGAGTTACAGACTGGCAAACCTCAAGAATCGTCCTCTTCCTTGGAAATCATATTAAAACTAGAAATAATCCTAAAAACAACCGAAGGATATATCTGGACATGACTGCTGAGAGGCTACCAATTTTTTTTAGAAATTCATCCAATGCTCGTGGAAAAAGAAAATGGAAAATTTGTCTAAAAAATGAAACTTTTCATGCTATCGATAAAAGATAATGACACATGGAAAATGATTTTTGCACCCCATGTACAAAAAAAGTGAATTTCTCAATGATTCCAATGCTCTAAAAAGGAAAATTTTGGTAACAATAGGTAAAACATGACGTCTCAAGGATATCTCTTGGCATGACCGTTGTGAAATAATCGCCTTTCCGATGCCACTCAACCGTAGTCACAGCCTGAGAATAAACATAATAGAAATGAAATTTATTTTACACATCAGCTCACCAAATACAAAGAATCCAAAATGAAAAAAAATTGCAAAGGAATATACTTTAGCATGCTTCAACCGGATGCCACCGTACATTTCTTCTCTAGCCCAACTCACAAGATCTGTGTTATTTATCAAGTCAACAGTTGTTCAAAGCTAAAAAATATTCGATAAATCTAGAGTGACCGAAGAAAATGAAAAGCAGAGACCCTCATCATCCACTGGTGTTGATTCCTCACAATGAAGAAGTTCAGTAATCCTTTGCTGCTCTTCAGGATCTCCAAGGCCAGTGTCCAAAAGAAGCACATCATGCCCCCTGCACAGTATTTTAAACACAATGACAAGAATGTCGAACAAGTTTTGGGATAGCAAATGGGCCGGGTCGTTTGGGATCATTTTTAATTTTTATTTTCTATTTTTTGTTTTTATGTTTTTTATTTGAAACAAAATATATTTGATTTGAAATAATATATGTGACATATTTTATTATGATATGATTGTTTTTAAAAACACTCAAAACACCTAAACTAAAGCCTTATTTGGGATCACTTTTGTTATCTTTTTTTTTAATTTATGTTGTTGCTTTTATTTTAAAAACATGTTTGTTTAGTGCATTTTTTTTATATTTTTATCTTTTGTTTTTAAAAATGAATTAGCTTGTTTTAAAATTGCTCAAAACATCTAAATTTTATTTTGAGTGGTTTTTTTTTAAATAAATAAACATGTTATAACATACCAAACATATTTTATTTTAAAACAAAACATAAAAAAAACAAAAGAAAATTAAAAAAAAAACAAAAAAATAAAATTCAAAAGTGATCCCAAACGGCCCCTAAAAATTGTTTTGAGTGTTTTCAAAAATATATAAATTTGTTTTCAGAAACAAAAAAAAATAAAATAAGCAAACATATTTTTTAAGAAAAATAAAAAAATAAATTGATCCCAAACAAGCTCAAAATATTATTGAAGAAACATATTATTAATCATACGCTGCGACCGCCAAAATTGGTAGTTTAGGCAAAGGATTCCATGCAACATGATGGACAGATTGACCAACATCCCAAACTTTAAGGCAGCGCCCGGTTTCGACCTCCCAAAGACGAACGGTTCCATCACTTGAACCTTTACGAAATAACATCAAAAGTAAAAACAGTGAGGCATGGAGCGAAGGTAAACATCATTACGAACAATAGAGACTATTAAACATAAACCTGATGCTAACCACTGCCCTAATATTTCAACTGAAATTGATTTCACAGGACCACTGTGACCTAAATATTCAAGATAACATTTTGATGGATAAGGCTTCAGATCTTTCCTACTTGGTAGCTTTGGTTTCAAAGATTCAGGATCAATATTAATCTGCAAAATTTTAAAAGAAAAAAAAATTCATTAATTAATTACTTGGCATTCTGTTCTAAATCTCTTCAAAAACTGTGGGATTTAAGGAGAACAGATTTCATTAGAGTTGGTTAGTAGATAGAAGAAGTCTATAACATACACGTTTTTTTCTTGTTCTAGGACACAAGTATAAATCCAAGCAACGATCAAATCCTTCTTTGAGAGCATTCTCATAAGCAGGCACATTCCTAAGAGACTCAAACCTGCTAAAAATACAGCACACAGATTAGCATGTTTGTCTTGAGCATTAAGGGATTAGCCTGCAAAACAACAAAACTGGCGAATACCTTCTAGGAATGAACTTGGGCCGATCTTCCTCATACATCAGTTGGTATGAGTTTATCTCCTCTTGAGTAGGGATATACTCTAAAGATGGATTATATGATTCCTCGTGACCTGAAAGTGAGGAATATTATACAAATTCAATCAATCAAGCTGCCCAAAAAGAAACCAATGCCATGTTTTCATTTGCTTATAAATGTCTTAATGTACATTAAAAATTACCTGCAAGCTTTGGTTTGGGTGCAGGTATGTATTTCAAACCTTGTCTCTTATTTTCAGCCGAATTAGAATCCTCACCCCACAACAAATAATACCGGGGCTCCTCCTTTGGTTTCTCAAACTTTATCCACCCTTTACGAATTGCTCTAATATATTGAACAACCTTTATAAAACCATAGAAAAAACAATAAAAAGCTGTTTCAGCCTTTCTAAATCCAAAAAAAAACAGACTTGGTCGATAATTTTCAAAAAAAAAAAAATTTCCAATTAATATTTCCAATTAATAAATTAAATAATTAAATAATTATGTGAAAAGAAATGGGGAACCAAAAGAAGTAAATTAAAACTTGTTAGGCATGCCTTTTTTTGCTCCCACTTGGAAGGTATAAACCGTCTCTTTGGTTCTGGTGCATTAGAAAGTGGATGTCCTTTGTCCTCCCAATCAAACCAATCAACATATGGCTGTATTTTATCATTAACATCATTAAGCATATTCAGTTTAGCATGCAGAGTTCTTCCTTTTCTTTCTATGTAAGATTAAAATGAAAAAAAACTACTAATAAACTTTAAAATTGAAAATGGGATGTGTCCAAACCGCATAAGGATCCACTTCAGCATGAGGGGTGCTTCCCGTTAACAGGCGTTTGATAAGCTTAAAATCTTTCTTTGTCAATTCTACTTCTTCATCATTGTACTCGTCATAAATTTTCCTCCTGTTTATAAACCCAAAAAATTAGATGAAAGGCGAGAACAGAAAATAAGAAAGGCAAAGCAAGCAAAGAATGTTAAAAACAGTTAAAAGACTACACACGCGCCTTGAAGAAAGAAATTATGAAAAGGCCAAAGCTGACGATGATACTTCCATTGTATACAAAAGAATACATAACAATAACCAATCCTTCCCCTGTGAACTCAAAAACAAATCAATGTATACATACATGTGTTATGCTATTATGGCAACAAATGAAACATAAATAACCATGAGAGCAAAGTGCTGTTAAAGAGTAGGCAAAATCAAGTTCATTAATACCTCCAGCAGGAAGGGAGGAATTATATTTGAAGAATCTGAACATATAGAAGTTTAGCAGCAAAATAAAAAGCAATACAAACTACAATTTTAAGCTAAGTACTCCTCTTTAGCTCCAAAGGTCATCAAGAGCTTATGGTTATACATAAGAAAATACCATGGAACAGTTATTGTGGTATACTTATACATGAGAGAAGAGGTTATGGATTGATAATATTATCCTTAATCATAAAATTTGCAAACTGAAAAATAATTCGTCTCAAACAAGCTAGCTTAAGCAAACAAAAATGGAAAAAGATCGTTTTAAATCACAGAGCATAAATTAATGTCTTTTGCTAGAGCTACAAGCGGCCAATATAAGAAAATATCGCTTTAACAACTTCGAACTATAACTAAAGAAAGCTTAAAAGGCATATGTGCCACATACTAACATGAACTAAATATGCCAAACTAAAAGATAACAAGCAATTACGAAGAATTAGTCGCAATAATAGTACAACACAATCAAATTTCTATTAATAGCATATTAAAAAGGAAAACTTTCAAACTAACCAATTTTTTGAATCATCCACACCAGCTAGGAAAGATTCTATCTTGTCCTTCCGGGCATGCTTCTTGATCTTCCTCCCTGTTATGTCATATCCAATATGTTCTTCATCCTTGTACCATTCCAATGGGACGTCACCAATAGTATTTCTAGGAGCCACCTGATTTGAAATTAAGGAAAAAAAGTAAACTTATGAGCATAAAATTTCTGAGCAGTTCCAAGAAACCAAAATGAACAAGACAGAAAACCTCATCCTCGGAGGAATCACTCTCTTCGGCTGAATGACGCAAATCATTGCCCTCGTCCTCGTGAGTTTCAGATGAAACCTGCACAAATGAAAAAAAAAAAAAAAAACGGCCGAAATCGATCAAAAGAGAAAATTTAAGAAATATTGGAACAGGATATACTGCTCGCACATTCAAATCCGGTTGGGAAACGTCAGGCAAATCGTCACAAATAGGAGAATCAGATTCGATTGGTAGCTCAGGATCGGTTTCTGAATCTGCCTTTCCCTGATTTCAAACAAATAACTATAATAAAGACAATGCAAAAAAAAAAAAAAAGAGAAAAATGATAAGAACAAATAAGCAAAACTCATTGGAGAAGCAGCAGAAGACTACCTTCTTTTTCTTAACTTTCATGATTGCAAACTTCACTTTTTTATCGTGGATCTTCACTTTCGCCATGTTATCAGGCGGTACCGTCTAGTAGCGGATTTGACTCTAAAACCCGACAAACTGTCGAAATGGACAAATTAAATCCTGAGAATTCGTAAAATCCCGATTTAAGCGATTTCGAGAAGCTAAAGAGCGCGAATGAGTGGGATGGGGAATGGACGAGGGTTACCTTCCTCAGTGATTCCTGGTAGGATTGAACCGGAAGGGGGAGAAAGATGGGAGTTTTGGCGGTCTTTGTATGCCACAATTCCGTAGTTGCAGCTCTAATCGGAACTTGTATCGCGTTGGTTTTGGGAAACCGGTAGAGGGAGGAGGGGGATGTCAGCAAGGGTTTCGTTGGTTTTGGGCGAAACCCGTAGAGGGTCAGGGGGGCGACGGCAAGGGTTTAGGAGACGGGAAGGCAAGATGGTGTTTTGGCGTTATTTTTTTTTTCAAGTCAATTTTTGTTTATTGATAACTAATAATTAAATAATATCTTATGAAGTTAATTATAAATAAATAAATTTATATGTACTTATGTAACTATTAATTATTAATTTAAAAAATAAACTACATATTAAATTAAATTATTTTAATAAAATTTAATAGTTATTAATTAGTTTAATAAAAAATTAATTAATTGAGATTATTAAATGTTGAATTATCATTTAATATAATTAATTTAATAAAATTAATATTAATAATTAATTAGTTCAATAAATATTTAAGTATTGATTAATATAACTAAAAACTTTAAATTAATTGCTAAGAACTAATAATCATAGTACTAACATGTAATATTAAGCTTTTAATTCCTAAAGTCATTTGTAAATCATATTGTGGTTATTTATAGTATACTTTTTGAAGTGCGGGATTTATGTATTTGTTAGAGGCATGCTTTTAAAGTTTATAATCATCTTACTCTTTCTAAATTTTCCTAAAAGTTGTCAAACAGCTTCTTAGGATTTACCTACTAAAATACCTAACTATTTTAAGGATATGTCCACCTCAAGATTTGATAAATATGGATTTATATGGGTTACTAAATCCTTTTTGCAACCAAACAGTCCCTCAAGATATTTGGTGAATAGAAAAAGGAAAAATAAAAGAGAATGACTTCACATGCTAGATTCGATCTCCTTGCTTCTTAGATTTCCACTACGAGTGGGCGGGAGAATGACGAGGGTTTCGAAGGAGTACCCTCTTCAACGTGGCGATCTGCACCAACATCGAGGGTTTTGAGTTTGTATGAAAACAATTTTAGGTCTCATAATAAATATGAATTTGTTAAAAAGAAATTAAACTACAAAAAAATATTAAATATTAATTAATCAAAAAGTTTGGCTAAACCTTAAAACAACTAAATGACTAATTAACTTGGTATATCCAATTACAATTCATTAAAATAAATAATCTAATAAATTTTAATTAGTATATTATAATTTTCTATAATTTTCTATTTACTTTATAAGTTATTAATTAATTATTTATGATGCTTTTTGTATGATTTGGCATAACATAAAATTGTTAAGAATTTAATTTACATTTAATTTGATATAACGTACATTTTTAATTAAAGGTTAATCAAAGTAGGAGTTGATATGATATCAACAAATTACATCATCTATCACAAATCTCGAGACATGACACTAATTTAGATGCAATCTTTTGAGCAAGAAATGTTCAAACATTGATAAAAACTCATCTTGGGTTAAGATTTCAACAAACTTATAATCAAACTGACCGGTTTGACGAGAGGGGCCTAATGGTACCAACATTTATCCAATTTGATCCAAATCGTGCCCTAATCAAGTCATTAAACCATGTTTGGAAGTTTTTCGGACATATCAAACTGATGTTGAATCACGTGAGTTCTTAGTTGAATCGAGCATCTCGATTGAAAAGAATTCAACGAGCCCAATATTACTCAACTTCGCTATCATTAAGACACTCAAATATCCATCAAATATCGCCTGATCGAGGAAAGCCCTCTAAGTCATTCGATCAAAGTGATTCATATTCTTGCATTAATTACACCTGAAACTTTATAAATAAAGCCTCACCCCTCTCATTAAATGGTCAGAGCTTGAGACTTGAGGAAAAACTTGAAGCTTTGAGAAGAAGCTAAAGTCCAACACCTCATGTTGTTGTCTGTCACTGTTGAGCACTGTTGACCCTCGCCAACTGTCGTTGACCACCGCTGACCGTCGTCCACCACTGTCGAATACAGTTGACCATCACTGACTGTCGTCAACCACCATCGACCGTCGATGATCGTCGCCGACCACCGCTGACCATCACTTTTTGACTGTTGTTGATCGCTATCGGTCGCCACCCGTTCCTTGCAAAAAGTTCATCCACACGTCGATGTTGTAAGTTGGGAGACCAAATAACCCATTCTAGCTTGTGAGACAACTGATTGCAACTGTAATCATTATTTTATGGTGGAACACCTCAATTGGACCAGACTTCGTGGTTTTTCCCATTACGGGACTTCTACATAAGAACTTATGGTGTCTCCACTAATTGTTTGTTATTTATCTGAGTCTGTGATAAGTTCTCGTGCAACGCTAAGATGATAATTCATTACTCAAACCGCCATGATTTTCCTACCAAGATATGCACTAAGACCGTTAATTCACCAATTCCAATAAAATACCCTAGCACTACTTATCATATATAAATAACCCAGTGCTCAAGAATTTGAGTCTTGGATAAGGTATTTAATTCCTTGTGAGCAATTGAGAATATTTTGCCGCATATGGAACATCGGGCTTATGCAAGTCAGAGGTTTATGTGGCCAGGGCAATGAAGAAAATGCGTATGTGTGCTAAGCGAGGGATATAAAAATGAGATTTGGAATAATATCTCCTACCTCAAAGATCCTTCGAGAAAGGGGATATGACTGATGATACTATTCACCAATTTTTGGTAGAAGTGTCCTCCGACACTCTTAGGTTGTTGGTAGTTCTAGTTTGAAGGCAA
Source organism: Phalaenopsis equestris (assembly GCF_001263595.1). Classification (NCBI taxonomy): domain Eukaryota; kingdom Viridiplantae; phylum Streptophyta; class Magnoliopsida; order Asparagales; family Orchidaceae; genus Phalaenopsis; species Phalaenopsis equestris. The sequence goes on along the minus strand of NW_018164711.1, from coordinate 32,190 downwards.
TTAGCTTGCAGACTTTATTACTTTACAAAAGAAATTATAATATTTACAATATAAAATGACAAAAATCCTTTTTTTTGAAACATAACCACTTTTTCTTGCTAAAGTAAATTCTACATGCATGAAAAAAAAATTAAAAATAAAAATAAAAATAACTAAAGAATTTTATAGAAAAACCTATAATGGTCCACGACTAATCACTTTGGTCGAGGTTAGGGATTGCCCTCCTTAGACTGTTAGGTCGGTAGCTTTTATCCAAAGTTGGATTAATAAAATACTCATTCCAGCTCTGAGCCTCAACCTTCACTAATGTATTACACCTAGTCTTAGTCTTTCACATTTAACTACAGGTTTTTTTTTTTTACTTTCTCATATTTTCCTACAATTTGTTATTCGACTTCTTTGTACTAAATCTTCTTGCTTTCTTTTTTTTGCAATTTACTTAAATTTCCTGCAATTATATTTTATTGTATGATACTAACTGACCGGACCTGCAATTGCGTGTATTTTTAATCTCCAAAATATTGCCAAAAACATGACCCAAATTATATTCAGCGGTTAGTGTGAATAAGTAAAATGATATGGAAAATAAATAATAAAACTTCATATTAGCGTTACTACGCAAGCATACGATTCAGAATTAGAACGCACTGTTAGAAAGATTAGAAGATTAAGAAGAAAACCAAGAAATTGTGATACAATGAAAAACAACATGAACAATCAAGGAATAGAAAATGAACACCAACCTAGACCCTTACGAGATTATGCAAATCCTACAACATATGAAATTCACTTATCTATCTAAAATACTGATGTAGCTGCCATTTGAGCTT
>NW_018164711.1:30072-30755 GCF_001263595.1 Phalaenopsis equestris | reverse complement strand
ATGAGCTTGAAATTGATCGAAATCACAAAAATCTGAAATTTGAACAATTTGAATAGAGCCCGCCGACGGCGTCCTGTCGGCGGGAGTTTTACACGACTTAAGATCAATTTTCAATAGAGCGCACCGACAGTGCCATCGACTCCGCCGACGGCGAGCTCGCAAAAAAACACCTTTAACCGCGATTTTGACCAGTCAACCACCACTATTCATCATCCCCTTCCTCTTAAAAACACCATTTTCGACCTAGGGCTTGAAAGATCTTGGATTAGGAGGAGAATTCAAGACTTTTTAACACCAGATTTGATCTTCTCTAGGTAAGAGTTTCACTCTAAGCTAAAAATAATTGATTTTCACACTGTATTTCTTCCACATTGAGGAGATCCGAAAATTTTGAGAATGTGAAGAAAATTTGGGAGGAAATTTATGGATCTTAATGTTGAACTCTTTGAATTACTATAGAAACTCTTTAAATTACTATAGAAAGCCATGATTTGCATATTTAAAGTATAATTTGAAATTTTTCTTTAATTTTATTATATTAAAATGGCTCCACGACAAAGGAAACGAGTTGAGTTCGACGAGTCTCGCTTCGTCAATGCGATGGCTCAAACCCGATTTACTTCAGTGTTTAAAGGAAAAAAGTGTATACAAGATCGAGTTTTTGAAAGTTTGGGAGGAGAAAT
>NW_018164711.1:27455-29880 GCF_001263595.1 Phalaenopsis equestris | reverse complement strand
CAACACCTGCCACTATGAATCCTTTAGTACAATGGAAGGGCCCCTAAATGGGGTGATCAACTTTCTCACTAATGGGAAAGGAACGTTACACTTTTTACGAAGTCCCAGACTCTTATAGCTGCCACTATAAATCCCTTAGTACAATGGAAGATCCCCTTAATGATGTGATCAACTTTCTCACTGATGGGAAAGGAACATGGAAGATAAAGTAGCGAGAACGGGTAAATTTTTCTGCTTCCATGCTGAATGCCACCTCTAAGGCGTGGCACTATTTCATTTCCTCTACTCTGTTACCGACCTATCACCATAGTGAGGTAACTAAAGATAGAGCTATTCTAAATTTATGTATTCAGAATAGTAGAACTATAAATGTGGGGAGAATAATTCTTAAGAATATATTGACTATGGCAAGGAGTGAGACCAGTGGAGGTCTAGGACATCCTGGACTTATTTATACAATTTGCAAACTTTCTGGAGTAGAATTTGGAGATGAAGAATGGGTTTATCCTATGAAACCCATTAGTAAAGATAATTTTAAGACTTATGAATCTCATGAGAAATGGAGAACTGGGAGTAGAAGTCAAGAACCTTCTACTAGTAGAGATGTCCCCTCTACAAGTTATGACCTTCCACCTTCTAGTTCCCCTACCCTCTCTGATTTGATGAATGAGTTGACCATGCAGCGAAAGAACATAGAATTGATAAATGAAAGGATTGGAGGTTTACAACGTCGACACGACTATTATAGTGAATACCTGCAGAGGCATTCAAATTTTGAGGTAGCCTATTATGAAGCTTAGGCCCGACACTACAGAGGTGATCCTGATGTTACTTTTCCTGGGTGCCCTCGATATACTCAATATTATCCTAATCCACCTGCTGATCAAGGCGATGAAGATATAGGTTGGGATTTTGAGATTGAATGAAATCGATGTACTTATGTTTGTATTTTTATTTTATGTAATCTTTATTGTAATAGAAATGGATGTTTATGTATTTGGACTTTCATTTTTAGTATTACGTTTTACTTGGATAATTTTAATTTTTGTTATAAAGTTAGTGTTATAGTTAAATGTGCATGTGTAGTTTAATAGATATTGAGTAGAATTGTGGATTGTAATGTAATTTTTATTCCTCATTTTAGTTTTAATTCTTTAGTTTTGTGTTTGTGTTACGAAATGTTGTGCTTGTTTTAGTTTTATACTTATTTCAAAATTTCATTACCCAGAAATTTCTCTAATGATTTATATGTGTAGAAAGCTCCTAATATTACAGAACAGGTGAAGTAAAAATTTGAGAAGGCGTGCAGAAAATTCAAAATGATGAAAATGCCTACAATACTGAGGTATGATTTATATTTATAGTTTTTCTTTCCACCTGTATTATTTCATATTTAAAAATGTAAGTTTGGGGGAGGGAAGAAAAATATTAACTATTAGATGCCCTCTATTTAATTATTTTTAAAAATTATTTATATGATTTTATGTAGTGAATTTAATTCAGGTAACTATATTTTTGCAAATATTTAAATATTTTGGTAGATTTAAAGGAATATTTTTTGTAATAAAAATTAATTTTGTAGATTAAAGATATTTAGTAAAAGAGAATAAGACTATAGTTAACTACTTAAAGTAAAGGAAACTATATTTTGAAGTATTAAGAATCTGGAAATTCATTTAAGAAGAAAAGATTGGGGCTCTGATGTAAAAACTGTGAAATATTTATAAGGTAAATAAATGCTTTGAGTTTCAAATTTAGGAAAAGAAAAGTGAAGTTCAAAATTATTAAAGGGTATCCAGATATAGTAATCCTCACTTGAAAAAGGAAAAAGAAAAGATTCAAAACAATCCCTGAAATGAAAAAAAAAAATATATAGGATTGAAAGCAATCCAAATGAAAAAGAGAAAAGAAAGAAAAAAATTATGGAAGTGAGGAGAAGCTTGAGGATATGCCTAACCAAAAATTGGCTCCACTGGATCTACCTAAAGGGAAAACTTAAATACACTCTTGAACTTATATTTATGGAATAGGTCTTTTACTAGTAGAGTTCTCATGAAGTTCCTATCTTTTGGGTATTCTAAGTGACTTAATATTTCAACATATAGTCATTCTTGAAATAAATAGAAGACTAGAACTGTTAAACTTGATGACTAGATAATCTTGTGGCTATAGAGTTAATTCAATTACTTGAATTTTTTCTAAAAATCTCACTATGATATTTATTTAAATCAAACTTATAGTATTTTTGAATTAAAACTTTACTGCAGTAGATCATAACTTTTATGTGTTATCAAAATTACTTGAGGACAAGTAATAGTTAAGTTTAGAGGATTTTGACCAAAGAAAAATATGTTGAGATTTTCATACATATTTTATACTATTTTTGATGTTATTGCACTTTAAAGAAAGGTATTTTTGATGTTTT
>NW_018164711.1:26742-27012 GCF_001263595.1 Phalaenopsis equestris | reverse complement strand
TTGTAAGAGTGGAGGGAGAGTGAGGGATTTCTTCTTCCTTGCTATTTCAAAGAGGAGTTTTGTGTGCTGTAAAGAAAGAAAGGGTTTCAGAGGAAGTTTGAGGAGTTTACTTGGGGAGAAATTAGAGATAAGTTTATTTATTTGTTATAGTTTGTATGACTTTGAATTTATATATGAATTTGGAGTTTTGTTGCACTTTCCCCATGAGATCTGAGTAGTTTTCTCTATCTTTCTCCTTGTCTCGAGATTTGTGAAATGATGATTTGAATT
>NW_018164711.1:22627-26375 GCF_001263595.1 Phalaenopsis equestris | reverse complement strand
GATATCTAGGACTCCATTAGAGCCCTATATTACTTGAGCAATACGTATACTTGCGTTGAAAAATTCGACTTTAATGGTATTTACTTAGATAATCGAATTCATTCATTAAAAAACAAACATTATTTTTTCTCTCAGCTGGATATTTCATAGTCTTTAACACATCAAAAGTGACTTCATAATCATTAATATTGATAGTCAACTCTATTTTTTTCACATCTATCATAGCTTGTCCAATAACAAGTGAAGGTCTCGCCAAAATAATTGGATTTTATTTATCTTCCTCCATATCTAATAAAGTAAAGTCCATAGGAAAGATAAATTTATCCACTTTAACAAGCACATCTTTTACAACCCCTTTTAGATAAATGATAGACATATCAACTAACTGAAGAGTTACAGTACTGAGAGAAATATCATCTAAACCTGACCTTCTAAATATAGATAGAGGCATCACATTAATGCTCGATCCTAAATCACATAAAGCTTTTCCACATAATCTTTATCCAAATACATAAGGAATTGTTAAGCTAGAAGGATCTTTAAGTTTCCGAGGATGATTTTTCTGAAATATAGCGTTGCACTCCTCACTTAGTGCAATTGTCTCGTAATCCCCAAATTTTCTTTTCTTATTTAATTTCTCCTTCATAAACTTTGCCCCAAATACATAAGAAATTGTTAAGCTAGAAGGATCTTTAAGTTTTCGAGGATGCTTTTTCTGAAATATAGCGTTGCACTCCTCACTTAGTGCAATTGTCTCGTAATCCCCAAATTTTCTTTTCTCATTTAATTTCATAAACTTTGCCTAACTTCACATCTGTTTCCAAGCTTCAGCAAAAGGAATATTTATCGTTAACTTCTTAAGTACGTCCATGAACTTTGAAAATTGTTTATCCAACTCATATTGTCAAAATCTTTGAGGAAATAAAGGTGGTGGTCTTTTTAAATTAATTTTAGTTGGAGATATTGATTTTTTCAGATCCTTAGAAACATGTTCTTGAGGTCTTTTATTTTTCTTTGTTTCTCTCACGACTCCTTTCTCTTTTCTGACCACATCCTTTATCTCTCTTCCACTTCTTAATTAGACAGCTTCTATTTATTCATCATTTTTCTCTTTAGGGTTGATCTCAGTGTTGCTAGGAAGTGTTCCTTGGGGTCTATTGCAAAGTGAATTAGCAATTTGTCCAAGTTTATTCTCTACGTTTCTAATCGCAGCATTTTGACTTTGCAACTGCTTTCCCATTTGCAATACCACTTCTTCTGTAGACAACTTCTTATCCTCAAATAGTTGATCATTGTTAGAGTATGGTGGATAGGAAGGTCTATAGTTTGTGTTCCCCTGATTATTCCAACTTCCATTAGGATTTGCATGATTATTTTCTCATTGTTGGTTTCCACCCCAAGTAATATGATACCAGTTAAAATTAGGATGATTCTTCCAACCTGGGTTGTAAAAATTAGAATATGGGTTGTTTATAATATTTAATGTTTCATATGATAAGTTAGAATCAATCATATGCCCCACTGAACTTTCCTCACTTACTGGAATAATTGAGGTTTGTTCATTCCAAATTGGTCCAACTTACTTGATATTGCAGGAACCCGAGATGCAAGAATTACAATCGCATATGTATTATGAACACTAGCTACAATTTTAGGATTTACCCTTGTAGAGGGCCATTGAAATTCATTTGTAGCCATCTCTTCAATTAACACATATGCTTGATCAAATGATTTAAACAGTAATGATCTACCAATGGCAGCGTCAATTATAAACCTAAGGGATTCTACTAACCCATTATAAAAAAATTGAATGATTAACCAATTGGGCAGAGCATGGTGTTGGCACTTTCTTAGGAGTTCCTTAAATCTTTCTTATGCTTCGTATATTGATTTCCTCTTCATACTGACAAAATGAGATAATATCGTTTCTAAGTTTAGCAGTCCTTGAAGGTGGCAAATACATAGCTAGGAATTTCTGAGTTAACTCTTCCCAATTTTTAATAGAATCAGGTGCTACTGAGTATAACCACATTTTAGCCTTATCCCTTAGTGAGAAAGGAAAAAATCTTAGTCTAAAAACATTTTCTGCCATGTCGTTATAACGAAATGTAGCACAAAGTTATAGAAAATTGGATAAGTGTAAATAGGGATTCTTCGAAGGAGTTCCCCCAAACCGATTGTTCTGCACCAATTGGATAATATCTGGATTTATTTTAAATGAGTCAGCTTCTACGACAGGGTTTGTATACTTGAGTGAATTTCATCTGTCGTAGCATTTATATAATCCCTCAAAGATTTATGATGATTTTTTAAGTTATTATTTTGAATGTTTTCCATTTCCATTTCTAGTTCTTCAAGTCCTTTCTGTTTTTTATTTTTTTTTTTCTTTTTTCTAACTCAGGATCATAAGGAATAAGTCCTGCGGATCCTTTATTTTGCATACACAACATAACAAAAAATACATTAACACCTAAACAAATAAAATAAAAGATATATTCAACACAACAAAATATTTTCACAAACACCTTGTTTTTGACACAAACAGTTTTTTCACAGCACTTTTTCATACAAAAGAAGCTTTTCACACAAAAATAGTTTTTACAAAACTATTAATTATATTGAGTATTTAATGTGCAAAATTTAAATGTTATATAAAATATATAAATTATTTCACACACTATGGGTTCTATGCAAGTGCACGTATCCCTTCAAGTAATATAGGTAGGACTTTCTTTAAAACCCTGACATCGATCCCACAAAGAAGTGAGGTAAGAGGTCCATAGTCAAATTCTAGTCTACTACTATTATTCCTTACTTTGAAAGATTGATTTAAGTGATTTTTCAAACAAGTACTCCTAAATGTAAGTCTTAAGTATAAAATAACTAATAATGATTCCTAAATAAAAATATTAATTCTAAAGGTAACCCTTTTTGGATGAATTGGTTTGGAGAATTTTAAGATGTTAAAAACTATTATTCTTATGCAGTGAATTAGATAACATAAAGGAATGAGATACATTAAATATTGTATGTGCCAAATAGGAGCAATTTTAATTCTCTACCCCCAGTCAAGTGTTATAGATAATCATTGGCTAATCTTAGGTTTAGTCTCTAAATCTGTGGTTAGGCTGGGAGTATACTCGCTCTCACTCCAGAGCTCCCACTTCCCCTCCCCTGAAGGGTAACTCTAGCTTTAGTTCTTAAACACTAAGACCAAATTAAGGATTTCAGTCTGTCACCCTAGAATCTCCAATTTTTTGTGTAGTAATATATATATTTCCCTATTTATTTACACTCAACCTCCAAAAATTTCACCATCAATGGAATTTGAATGTGGTTCCACTTTGTTGAGAATTACACCGCCCTATCGGGTCTTAATGCAATTACAACGAATTTTAACACTACAATAAGCCTTTACTGTAATGTAAATGAAGTGCAAATAAAAAACACCACATTTATAATTAAAACTTCTTAGAGCATGCCTCCCAAAATCCAAAACATGAATCCTACTCATGGTAAAAGAAAAGTAAAAGGAAAATAATGACATAATTCTCTCATGCTACTATTTCCTAAGAAGAAGAAAGAGTAAGAGAAACACATCACAAAGCACGAAGAAAACACAACAAAAAACTTCATTACATCAAAGCAAATCCACTATATAAGTGTTTACAAAATCATAAGATAATGAAGAACGCAATACTTAGCTTTTTCCCTTGAAAGAAAGATGAAAATCTCTCCAACAAAGTCT
>NW_018164711.1:10273-22597 GCF_001263595.1 Phalaenopsis equestris | reverse complement strand
CTAGAACATTCCCTTACAAATTCTCTCAAAATCCTCTCACCAATCTCTCCAAAAAGGTAGAAATCTACATTTCTACTTCTATTCTAAGATCACTAAACATTCTTCACATTTTCTCACTCACACACCCTCACACACACACACATGCATATGAGGTGCCAAACTCTCTTTTTTAAAGAGACAAATTCCCTCTTTTTTTCCGAGAGACAAATCTATTCATCCAAAAGATATGTCTCTTCATTCAAGAGCCTTATCCAAGTGTCTAGATTCATTGAATTGCTTCATGGGGTGTTTAAATCACTTGAGAGCCTTCTTAAACATAAAAAACCGCCAAAAATAGATCCATGACCGCCCCGGGCGCTGTCAGCACCATTTTGGGTGCTATCTGTGCCGTTTTCTCATCATTTTCTGCTCTTCAGCACTGTCGGCACTGGTTCTGGCGTTACCGGCGCCCACCCTGCGCACCGGCTCCCACCCTGCGCAACTCCACCATTTTGCTTCGTTTGGCTCCGTTTTATCTCTGTTTCACCTCATTTCAGTTGCGTTGTGTTCCTAACAGTTATACCTACAAAATAAACATAAAAACAACCTTTATTTAAAATGTAATTTCATTCAAAAAATGTGTGAGAAGTATAAAAGAGATTAAGCATAGAAAGACATATCAAAATATGTCAGGACAAAATTTTCTTTCTTGCTCGTTTTTGCTCTAAATTGCATCGTTTTTGCCCAAATTGCATCGTTTTTACTTTTTTTTTTCCAAAACTCCATTTTCTGTACCTGAAACAAAAAATATACAAAATACCTTCCTTTAAAGTGCAATATCATTGAAAATCACCAAATATAGGCATTAAAAGCATATGAAAAATTGCACATTTTTTAAGTGTATCATAGCGTTAGTCTGGGGAATATAGCGCCCACTGCACCCATCTGTGGCGCTATAGCAGCAGAGGGCGGCGCTATGGCGTCATATGAATTGTACCATTTTTGCTCATTTTTCTCTCATTTTTTTAAAGGTCAATTCCATGTACCTGAAACAAAACACATACAAAATACCTTCCTTTAAAGTACAATATCACTAAAAATATGCATAAAACTATCATAAAATTTACACTAAAAATAGGTAATTTTAAGGTGGATCACTAACCATGTAGCGGCAATAGAGGCACATGTACGCATTTACAGTTTATTTACTGTATTTTTTTAGTTTGCTCTATTGTCTCTTTATTTTATCATGTACACTTTACTTGCAAAACAGAACAACAAAAATACACTTTGAAAAATATGAACACACTTTTAAACCTCTTGAACACACTTAATCCACCCCTTTTAGGTTTACAAGGATTTCTCAGATGAGGTAACCTACAGTTGCTAATGAGGATTATCTTGCTTAAATGAGCTTGACAACTTGTTTAAACTATGTAAACTCAAATGAAAATAGTGATGCTGAGATGTTGAAACGGTGAGATCTTAACTGGTGTCACTTAACTTAAATCAAAATTCCCCCAAAACTCTTGAATAACAACAACAGGCAAAGTTAAAACACGAAAAATAAACTATAAATCCATAAAACCTTAAACTTTGAGCTGTCACGATGAGAAGCTTGGAACAAACTCTGTGAGCATCACAATGAGGACATAAAGAAGAGCATTTTCAAGGGAGAAAACAGGATCGTCATCATTAAATTTCTCCTTAGTTTAAACAATAACTCATAAGATCTCAAGATAGTTTGTCTAACATGACATAAATCCTCACTTTATCCTTGGGCTTTTCCACGATTATGATGTGCAATATGTCCTAACTCTCTTTAAGGCTCTAAGGTTGTCGTTTGGTATGACGTAAACCCTCCTATCTTGTTAGACTATTTGCATGATCAAGATCATGCGAGTGTAAAACCTAAATAATAAAATTGGCAGGATGGAACACTAAATGATCTCTCTTCAAAATTGAAGTCAAACAATAGGATAGTTTGGGAAGTTGCTACGCCTTAGAATCTGTGACATCCCCTACTCTTCCCTCCTTTGGACTCGAAAATAACTGCTCCTATTTGATTCACTCCCATTTGATTTTTTCTATGTATAAACTTGAAAACTTAGATGTTGAAATCTTAAAGACAGAACCTCTAATTATTAGTGAGAGTTTTCTTAAGTGACCTTGATTGCTTAGGATGTAATTAACTGTAGGGTCTTGCCTCTATAGGGAACTAAAGAACCCAAGTAATATAAATTCTATCTAATCCTTATATTAGATAGGGGAGCTTGTTGGTCAACATATAAAAGGTTAGCAGACCAAACATATATCATAAATTCATTAGTTTATGTAATCGAGCCCCGTTAATAAGAAATGTGTATATTCCTTAGGATAGGTGCATTGCTTTTGGTGTGGTGCTCAGTTATCTAAACTATTAAATGTGTGAGATCTTTTTGGTCTCATTTTCAAAATTAAAATATTATTTAAGAAAAATCAAAATTATATGTATATTAAGTTAAATATCATTTTCAAAATAAAATTAAAATCTGACCGATAATGTCGTGCAGTATAAGTACTAATGTTTTAATAAAACATCATGCTGAAACATTAAATTTTCTTCAAAAAGTCATATGTGAAACAATATGATAGTCCGGGATACTACTGAAGTATTCTCGGTATCTTCAAGTGCCCTCTACCTTTTTTTCCCTGTAGCCTCCATTAACAACTATTCAAATTTTAAGCTTTTCCCATTTAGAAATCTAATGTGCAATCATGGAAACCTAAACTTAGAAATTTTTTTAGGCTAAAACAACAGCCTTAATCGAGTGTTCTCTTAAGTAACTTCAGTTGCTTAAGATATAATTTACTATAGAGGCTTGCTTTTATAGAAAGAAAAAGACCCTAGAACTAATCTAAACACTATCAATTCTTCAGATTAGATAGGAGAAATAATCTAGTAGGTTTAAATCCAAGATCCGTGCAGATATCCAATGTTTGAATAATAAAACCCATTGTAAAAATTGTATTTCTTACTTTTGAGGTGGTATACTACATTCGATGATGCACTTGATTATTTGAACAACTAAAATATTTGAATCTACACGACATTTAAAAACCCTGCATCGAAGCAAAATTAAAACCCGAAAAGGGCATATGCTCACAAGTGCATGACAGGGTGCAGGGATGAAAGTGTTAATGCAGGCAAGCAGACAAACGCACAACAATGTAACACTCAAAGAAGCTCGGTCTAGCTAATCAAGCCGATGGGGGTGATCAGATGAGCCGACAAAACTTGTCGATCGATTGTACAGGGTCGGTGCGGCCGATCAGAAGAGTCGACAAAAGATAGCTGGTCGTGTCGATCGAGTAGGTGACTAATCGAAAGAGTAGATGAAACATGTCGATCAATCACATCAAACCAGTGCAGTTGATCAAATGAGTTGATAAAAGATTACTAGTATTGCTGATCGGGCCACCGGGGTCGATTGGACAAACTGACGAAAGATAGATGGTCGTGCTGATTTGGTTGGTGGGACCGATCGAACGAGCTGAGGAATGTGTCGATCGATCGGACCAAGTTTGTCCAGCCAATCAATTGAGTCAACAAAAGACATTCGATTGAGTCGATCAGGCCGATGAAACTGATCATATGAACTGACGAAAGATAGTCGCGAACGAGCTGAGGAATGTGTCGATCGATCGGACCAGGTTTGTCCAGCCAATCAATTGAGTCAACAAAAGATATTCGATTGAGTCGATCAGGCCGATGAAGCTGATCATATGAACTGACGAAAGATAGTCAATCATGGTGATTGGGTTGGTGGGGCCGATCAGACAAGCTAACAAAACGTGTCGATTGATCAAATTGGGTCGGTCCAGCTGATCAGACGAGTTGGCACAAGATAGTTAGTTGTGCTAATCAGGCAAGTGGGTCGATCGTATGAATCGACGAAACATGTCTATTGATCAGATCAAGCAAGCGTAGCCGATCAGATGAGTCAACAAAAGATAGTCAGTCGTGTTGATCAGAATAGTGGGGCCAATCGGATGAACCGACAAAAAAAGTCTGCAAAATTGATATTTTTAATGCACATCTAAAAAGTCATGCAAGACATGCAATTTGAATGCAATCGCATGAAAAGGCAAAACCTGATCATTTTGACGATGACGGGCTGGCCCAAAGGGAAGTGGTCAACCATGTTGATTAGATTAGTAGTGGTCTGTCATTCGACATGACACGAATAGTCGATCGAGCTGATCGTGTTGATGAAGGCCAACTGATCGAAGTGACACGAAAACATGCAAAAATCAGCAACCTCTCAAGGACCTTTTTAAAAGTATATGCAAGGCATAAGATGTAACATAAAATTTAAGCAAGCAAATATGATTTGATTGGATCTGATGACAAATCCTACTCTCCCTAATGTCCTCACGATATCCTAGGGTTGTATGGTGAGATGTACCAACTTGTTATCCTATTTAAGCTTACTATGTAAGCCGATAAGAAGCACATCTCTGGTCGATTTGGGTAACAGGAGAATGACTTCTTTTATGAAAAGAACCCCTCATGTGATGAATGATCTCTTCATAGATGAAGCTTTCTTAGCCTAGGGAATGAATTATCACAATGATCTTCATTCTCTTAACCATATAAGGTTTCCATCCAACCCATATGATAGATGGAACTGCTAAACCAATTACGAGATTAATACAATCTCATATTTCAAATTTTTAGCTAATTGGAAATAGGTTTTTCTCTTGGATTCATTAGGGAAATTTGAAAAATCACCTAACCCTAAAGGTTTTCTCTATCATGATGGTCCAACCTAGAACTCTAAAATGGAAACTAGGGCTTCTCTAAGAAAGCAGGATAATAAAACATTTAAATACTTTCACCAATGTGATGGTTGATGACACTTTTCTTTCGTATGATGAAGCTCTCCTTTGTAGAAGAGTCATCTCTCGTTCCTCCTTCTCCAAAGAAAGAAGAAGCTCTCCACTTTGAATGTAGCTCCAAAGTAAGACACTCTTTTTCTCTCTCAAATGTGATGTAGAGAAGAGAAGTTTTGATGGAGAAATAAAATGGGAAAGGAAAAAAAGAAGAGAAAAGAGTTTTCTCATTAAGCTTTCTACCACAGCTCCCTTACTCTCCAAAATCTCTCCCTCAGTATTAGCATAACTACTCCTCCAAATGAGATTCAGATCCCTCACTTAACCCCTTAGATGACAATATACTAGTGGCTTTTTCCCTTCGAAAGCCTAAAAAAAATTAAGATTAAATCCACATAAGGCCTCTCTCATTGATTTTTGAGGAAGTGTACTGACATGGGGGAAGCTTGTTGAACCCCTAAACTTAATCCCATAACTAATGGCAACCTAAGGAACCAAATGAGGGACAAAAGTCAACATTTCCCCCTCATTTCGGTTGTCAGGCAGTGTAACCAAGCCATCCAGGGGCATAATTACTCTGTTGGCTCTGTCAAGTGGCCTGACCACTCCCTAACTTGGCATGAACATGCCCAGATAGGCCTCTAGACGTGGCTACGCTAGTTTAAAAGTTGGTGTGGGTATTTAAGCATCCATAGTTGTTATTTATGGACTCCTTTACAATGGGATGCTCCAAATAGATTGGAAATGATCTTCAAACATCAAATTGGAACTTAAAATATGTCCCATATTAAAATCATTGCCAAACGACAACGGGAACCTCTAGGTATGGTCGTACCGAGCTAAACCTTGATTTTGCTTGTTTTCGTGCATCATGGAGATTTTATGGATCCTTAAACTAGAAATGAATATTTTTTAGGTTTCATTTGGAAAATCTTAGTGTCAATTGGTATTTTAGACCCCCACAAGGGTAAGTCGGTCTAAACCCTGATTTTCTTCAAAGCGCGTGTGTGAGTGTTCTATGACTCCCTTTAACCACGGGAGGCTCTAATGACCACAAAAGGCTCTGAATGGATGGTTCATGGTTTTTAAACATTATAATAGACAATGAATGTGTCCCATATTGGAATTGATGTCACCGACGGTGAGTTCTCCTGAGTAAGTCTGAAATAATGCCAACCTTGGATCTGCGTTTGAAACTCATACCGAGAGGCTCAGATGGATGTCTAGAGTTACGATACACTAAGAATGAATAGTGAGAAGACCTAAGCCATTTAAATGTACATCCTACATGTGTGACATCAAACATTAATGCCAACAATGGACCTTTTAGTCACTCTCAAATGATCTTACTCCATTCTGGTCGTGGTTTGTATCCTCTATCTGTATGGTTTTCCCCAATAGTTCTACAATGAAGCAACTATAACCAAAGTTTTTAACTAGGTGATTTCGCTAGTAGGCTATACTAAGTAGTTTGTCCAATAATCTCCACTATAAAATAATCACGGTTGTAACTCGTATGTTCCCGAATGGCTTTAATTCTTGATATAAAATATAGTTTTATACTTGATAGGACCCAAATATTCTTGTTAGCTAAAGCTAATTAAAATGTGTCTCCTTAGATAAATTCCACTTTAAGCCTAAAAGGTTCTCTTGAATAAAACAACTTTTGATTGTTAAAAGGATCCTTTTGTCAGGTTGGGTTGACCACCTCCTCTAACTAAGTAGACCAGGGTTTATGATAACCTAAGATAACATACCATGGGATCATGATCGGTGTGCCACCATTTTTTTCCATTTCACTCTAAGCTAATTAATGATAAATTTAATCAACCAAAAATTTAACCTTTTTTTACTATATTTACAGAGTTGGAACATTTGGCTAGCATTTTCAATGACTAGCCTTAATTGAAAGTGCTCTCTTATTATCAGGAGGGATACTTAACTATAGGGGCTTTTGCTTATAAGAAACCTTAACTCCTCGTCAATAAATCTCATAAAATCAGGTTGAAATCTATAGGCAATATCTTATTCCAAAATTTAATCTGTCTTCTAAAAATTTGACTCGACAACCTAACACTTCAAAACTCTAAGCACGAGAGACCGGGGTGTCGAATTTTTTGAGCCCACGATATAGCCATTGTAAAAATATTAATTTTCAAAATATTACAAATTATCATGAACCCGCTTGCGTAAATAAAGTGTTTATCACTTTTGAAAAGAAAAAAAAGCAAGAAATTGATTAGAATAAACCCAAAGAAAACATACCCATAAGTAATCTAGTAGTTGCTTTATTCACTTTCAAGAAGACTCCATCAGAAATTTTGAGGAAGATGAAATGTGAAATGACATAAGTTAGATTTTTGTAAGAAAAGTCAATTAAAAAAATAAATTCACTAAACCAATAAGCTTTTTAAAAATTTTAAATATTTAATAATTATATAGGGGTTGAAGAAATACATTTGATATTTGAGCATGAACAAGACAAATAGGTTGGATATTGAGATCTTGACAAGCCGTGGTAAGAAGGAGAGGCCTCACGCTATGGAAAAATCTAAGAAAAAGAAGTTCAACAATGTCCACGATATAATAATGTAGCAGCACTTTTAATCTTTGCTAATATATACAATCAATTAAATCTATTGCTGATTAGCAACAATTTTAACCACGAATCATTTATTATCATTGCCAAGTTATGAAATTAGCAGCAGCTTTCAAAACACTCCTAACATATAGGCTTTGTAGGAAAGCGAGCCTCCGTTGCGTTGCAGTGAATGCCGGCGAGTGGAAAAGTCTTGGTTTGGTGAAGCAACCTCTTCCGAATGAAGTCAAAAAATGACAAGTTTTCGCCACTCTTGGTTTGGTGAAGCAACCTCTTCCGAATGAAGTGGTTTCGCAAAAAATGACAAGTTTTCGCCATTTTAGATCACAGATGCCTCATACTTCAGCCAAAGCCATAATGATATTGTATAATGTAATTTGATAATACAAAAATGATATGTATAGTATTCACATCTAATAATTTTAAAATAAATGATCAAATTCTCTCTCTCTCTCTCTCTCTCTCTCTCTCATGACTTTGGTAAATAATTAAGCCCATGCAACCCTTACCAAACAATACATATAAACTTCCAAGCTCTAATTGGTGTTTTTCTTGCATTATGTAATACCAAAAATATCAAAAAAACACACAGGCTATTCTTATAGTAAATGACAAATACACGTTTCAATTTCCCAAAATAACTTTCACAATATTTAGTAGTACTCCACCCACCAATTAATTTGAAAGTAAATGAAAATCTTCCTGCATGCTTGCATGTAACCACTAGTCTATCTTCATATATAAGAAAGCTGTTTGGAAATGAGCCATATATATATATATGTACATGGCTCATATCTAATTGAATGCAATAATAAAGAGATAAAATAATTGATGTGTATATTTTTTCAGTTTAGGAGCACTTTAAAAATCCTCATTATCATAAAAAGAAAAAAAAAACATATTTTTTTTAGCAATTCTTAGGTATTTACATATCAACATATGAACTTTAATTTATAAATTTGTAGCACCCAAATCTTTTGTACCACAGCTCCAATGAAATATAAAATAAAATTACTATTTTTCAAATAATATTGATTTTTTAATCCACATATTCCCTAGAACAGAACACTTGTATTATTTATTGCACCCAATCAGTGCTATAAACAGTGCAGAGTACCAAGCACAAGCCACAAATATGAAAGAGAAAAAGCGAAGGGGAGAATCGGTTAAGTACTGTAACAGCAGAGAAAGAAAGGGTAGTCACCAATGCCTAAAAGCAAAGGAAAAACTGATGGCTGAGAGATTGCAGAACAAAGAGTTCAACAGAAGCAGCAAAAGATGAATGCTTGCATTGCATTTATAGCCATCAGCTGCTCGTCTTCTTGCTACTTATCAAATCTTCTTTGAATGGAGGATATCACGAGGTTATGAACCTAAGGAAACTGCTATAGAGCCATAGCAGCGTGCATATTTCAGGCAATGGAAATAAATAAATTTATTACCCCTTGTATTTTCATTTTTATATAATATAAAAATAGCTTTTTTTTTCTTTTTTGTTAGGAGGGTTGAGACAAAAACTATAAGGAGATAATTAGTTGAGTTGCATTTTGTATGTAGGGTTCGAAAAAATATTATGTCCGATTAACCGACTGTTTTTGTACGGTAGAAAGGGAGTAGGTTTTTGGCTTGTCGGTAATTTAAGGAACGATACTGCCATAACCCGTGGGTCTTGGTTGAAAGCATAACTAACAGTTACTGGTTGGTTATGCTTCCTTGGCATAACGAACAACTCAACGACGTCAGTTTTTCTCGAAAGCATGATCGTTAGTTGTCTGTTCATGCAAAAAGAAAATAAGTATCACTTGCTCTCAATAAAATTTGTAAGTTTGGAGGTTGATTTTTTGATAGCTCGTTACTTTTCCGTCAGTCAAATAGCATATTCAGATGTCTTTAAAACAAAAATAAATCAAATAGCCATAATCCTCTTCTGCCCCTTCATCATCGTACTCCTCAAAATACTCATCTATCAATTGTTTCCTTCTGTGTGTTTGACGTCAGAATGCATCTAATTTTACTTTTAGTTTAGCCTCTAATTCAGACTCCATCTGATTGAGCTTAGTAGCAAAATAGTTTTTAATATCGGCACTAAATGTGGCTACTTGCCTATGAACCTCATCTTCCTAGGTGGTAGAAATAGATACACTAAATGTGCTAGAGGAGAGATGTTGACCTCACTTTTGGTTGAGATTTAGTTTTTCCGCTTTAGTAGCCTAAGGTCTAGCCATAGGACTTTCCTATTGACTATTCTTAGAAAACTAGAAAAAGAACCCTCACCATTAGAAATTCTACCATCTTCTCTACTCAACTTAAAGTTCCACATATTGATCATATCCTCTAGTACTTAGTTGGTGGGGTCATTATGAGGGAACCCCAAGATGAGTCACCCTTAGGACTGTTGGACCTTAGGGTTGACCCTGGGTGTTGGTCTCGGGCTTAAGGTACATACTTGCACTCACAATCACACGCAATCCTAAACTTAAACTTCTAAGCTTTGGTCTCTTGATACTTTTGGGAGACTCATGTAGGTGGTCCCCTAAACCCACTAGCTCTAGGCTAGGGTTTAGCTAAGACCACTACATAGAGGACCCAAAATGGGGTTTCCATTAGTTCATGGCTTATTGATGGTGGTTGACACTCCAACTCTACCAAGATACCCAACCTAGCCTTTTGCCCCTAAACTCCCCCCAAATTACCTAGATAACCTTGAGACCCCAAATTTGGCCAAAATTCCCAAATTTACCCAAAATACCCAAATTGATTCAAAAATCATTTCAAATACCTTGAAAACACCAAAACTACCCAAAATCACCAAACTTTGCCAAATTATCAAAATACCCATCCTTAGCCCAAAATTCCAAAAATTCCAAAAAAATCCCAAAAATTCTCAAAACCTCCCAAATATTCTCAATTTCATTTTCTTCAACTATCACATGACTCAGTTTGTCCAATTTGACCATCTTTAACCAAAACCCCCAAATAGCCTTTTAAGGACCCATTTTTCCCCAAATCTACCTCAAATGTCTATCAAATTGGTCTCAATTTCCCTTAATTTCAATTCTAAACTCAAATTCACCCTTGATATGACCAATATAAACCAAATCCAAGCCCAATTTTTCTATCATTTGAGCCCAATTTTGATTTAGATCAAAGCCCCATTTTTTGCCACATGACCTAATCTTATCAAATTGAATGCCTTAACCCCAAAATTGGCACTCAATTTATGTTGAAAACTCTTCATGAAATCCCTATTGACCACTTACAACAATCAATTTGGACCTGACCCAAGTCTAGCATAACCTAGACCCAAACTTAGCCCAATATGCCCAAATTGATCAAATTTCAAAATTCCTCCAAATTGACCATCCAATTGAACTCAAAACCACTTTCATACTCAAAACCACTTTTTCCTTATGATCATATACACCAAATGAAACATTTATTTGGGCCCAACATGGCTAGCCTAGCCCAAACCCAAATTTTGGTCATTTGCACCCACTTGAACCCATGCACTAAATGTAGCCTAACCACCCCAAAGCCATCAAATTAACTCAACCATAGCCATTAGTTGGACCCTAAGACTGAGCCAAAACTCACCTAACCCAAGCTAAGTGAGTCATGGACCAATGGTCCCCTAAATTAAGGGATTTAATTTCCATATTTTCTTAGGCTTAAGATCTTTTTGCCAAAACTAAACCTTAGCCCATTAAATTGCCGTAACATATTCCCCTGAGTTCCCTGAGCTCCTAGCCACGTCCCCTTGCCATGGCCGACCGACTTACTCGCCAGAGAAGCCAAAATCAAGAGCCACCCCTCTTGAATTTCACCCAAATCAAACCCATAGGCCACCTCACTTAAATCAAATGACAGAGCTCCTCTGCCTTCCACCTAAGCGTCACAATACACCCAAACATTGGCCCTTAGAGCCACCCCTTAGCCATTTCTATAAAAACTCACCTCCACGGCCATAGAAGGTGTGCTAAAAATTTCTTAGAGAGAGCCCCCCAAACTTCTCACAGAGCTTCTCTAACATCTCCACAGTGCAATCTAATCACTTCACTGCCCTGATTCCTCTTGTGTAATGTTTCTTTTGTGTAACCCTAATTTTGAGCTTGAAAATTAGGGCAGAAATAAGGCATCCCTTAAAAATCCACCAAAATCCAATTACTTGTGCCCACACCTTCACAACAACAAGAGAAGGCAAAGCCCCATAAAACCCCCCTCTGAAAGAGCCCCTAACATAGCTCTAGACCAACACCTTAAATCGGGCTTGATCGAAATCATACCTAGGCCTTACACCAAGACCAGAGGCTCAATCCCTAGCCTCCTTGGACTCCAAAAAATGTGCCAAGCATCTCTGATTGAAGATTCCCTTCTCAGAGCAAAGGTATAAAACTCCTCCTCATTCCGAGCCTCTTTTGATTCTCCATTTGCTTGGGCTTGATTTCATGGCATCTTAATCGTATAGATATGTTCCTCTAGTCTAGACGAGTATTTAAAAAAAAAATTCATTCAATTTGGTTGAGAAACGAGGGAGATATCAAGCTTGAAAGATGGACGATTCTCGGGCTAGGCTATCGGGGACGATGACGGAGTGCCGTTTGATCAAGCATGTATCAGATGGATGGTCAAGAAGAAACCGGACAACGCTTCGGGACATAAAACCGTGGGTCGAGTC
Source organism: Phalaenopsis equestris (assembly GCF_001263595.1). Taxonomy (NCBI): domain Eukaryota; kingdom Viridiplantae; phylum Streptophyta; class Magnoliopsida; order Asparagales; family Orchidaceae; genus Phalaenopsis; species Phalaenopsis equestris. The sequence goes on along the minus strand of NW_018164711.1, from coordinate 10,469 downwards.
AGCACTGAAGTGGATGGCGACGTCGAACGGGAGCACATTCCGCGTGGAGCGTCAGAGCCGTCGTAGGTTGAGGTGGCGCCACTCGTTTAAATAGAAAAATAGGGATTTAAATAATTCAGAAAATGACTCCTAACTTCAAAAATTCATATCTTGGTGTAGAAAAATCACAAAAATAAAATAAAAATATCCTCTTGCT
>NW_018164711.1:8979-10258 GCF_001263595.1 Phalaenopsis equestris | reverse complement strand
CATTTGATGCATATTTTATTTTTAATTAATTAAACACTCTTTTGAGTCATTTGATTCTCCATGCATATAGGCATTTCACAATGGCTTGAATTTTCCACCATAGCTTGAATTTTCGGCATGTTGTAGCCTCTATCAAGGGGAACATTCCCTGATTTTTCCAAAGTCAGATGAGACCTCTAGGCATAGTCAGAGGAGACCTCTAAATAGAGATCCATATTTTTCAAGTTTATGGACATTATTTGCTTAAATTAACCATAATAATTAGCAATTTGCTTAGAAAAATCCAAGAAAATTTTGGAAGGTTTACTATGACCAGAGAACCCTTAAGAAAATTTCTCATGAGTCAAGTCATTTAAAATACACCTAATCTTTACAAAGCCTAGATCACTAAGATAATTAATTTTGGAAAATACAAACATCAAAATGACTTGATTTTTGATCTCCACGGTTGTATAGGATCCATAGAACTCACCATAAAAAATTTTAAAGCATTTTGGAGTTCATTTGGTAACTTAAGTACATTTTTAAAGATAAATATCTTTTTTTTGGCACTTAAATGATTTTTAAAAATCAAAATATAACTAAAAAAAATTATAAAAGCTTATTTTTTGAGTTCTTTGTGATTAAGGGTGTTTTTTAAAAATAAATTGGTATTTAAAATAAAAAGTTTATTTTTAGCCTATTTTTTTGAAATATTTAAATAATTAAAAATACATAAAAATCACAAAAATAATAAAATTCATGGAAATAGTTAGGAACAATTGAGATATTTTTCCTGATTTTCTAAATAAAGATGTTGAATTTTGAAGCTTAAAATAATTTTTAAGGGCTAAAAATGATTGTTTTTACTAAAATAATTCCAATAATTCAAAGAAAAATCAGAAAAAAATGAAATCTATTTCTCTGTGTCCCTTGACATCAGAGAGATTTAATAAAAATATAAAACTTAATTTTCTACATTTAAATTATTTTATAATTTATAAACACCAAGAATTTAAAATAATTCTTAAAATTCAAATAAAATTCAAAAAATCATGAAATTTGGTCCAATGATTTTGGTCTAAGCCTACCTCTAGTAAAAAATTCAAGGGATTAGGATTTACCTTGGTCAAGTTAGGAATTTTCTTTGAAAAATCCAATTTTTACATTAAAAATAATTATATAGATAAATTAAATTTTGAAAAATCACACTTTCTCCTCTGATGTCTCAATTGATGCATGAATAAGGTAGGATAAAAATTTCAAAGTCATTTGGATTAAATTTGATGAATTATGAAGT
>NW_018164711.1:8071-8632 GCF_001263595.1 Phalaenopsis equestris | reverse complement strand
GGTTAAAATTTGGCTAAGTGTTCCAACAACACTAACTTGCCTCTTTAAGGGTCTTCACCCACATAATTCTTAAATTGAATCACAAGTGATAATTAACCTATTCTTAGGGATAATTGAGACATCAATGTTCATAGAGTATTAAGGGTATTTACAGGATGAATTATTAAGCAACATAATAAGTTTAAAAGAACTCGTGATTTTCCACCAAACAACGAGAGAGTAGCACGGCCCTGCTTCTTTCTCTAGATCTGTTGGATACCTCGAAAATCTACTAACTTAATATGCTTTGCTTAAACAAAATCATCCTTAATTAAACTCTTAAGGACCCACCAAGATATGACATAGGGTTAGGAAAACTATCAAAACTTTACTTTTTCTGCTCTCCATAAATGCCTTAACTTGCATTTTAAGTTTCAGGTGGTAGAATGAGAAGACTCGCCAGGTACACTTTTACAGTTTTCAGCATTGTCTTCCTTGTACTTTCATACTATATTTTTATACCTGCAAACTTGCATGCTAAACAACGATGTCACTCTGCATGAAAACTAAAACTATCAGGAT
>NW_018164711.1:5660-7808 GCF_001263595.1 Phalaenopsis equestris | reverse complement strand
CCAATCTACCTCCCTAAGATATAAACAACAAAGCCATAGGACTTCGAGAGTGCTTACTTATGCAACGTAAATCATCACCTTGTCTTTAACAACCATAGGGCCACCGGATTTGACATTATAACTTGACACACTAGAAAACTCAAACTCGTCGTGGCAAGGATCTTGGAGCTAGCTTGGTGGGTAGCACGGCCATCCTCAATAGCAAAACCCGTCTTCATAGCAAACCCCGTCTTCCCCAACTAAACCAACCTTCATTCCTTAGATATAAACAACAAATCCATAGGGCTTCGAGGGTGCTTACTTATGCAACGTAAATCATCACCTTGTCTTTAAACCTTTGTACAACCCTGCTATACAATATAAGCCCTAACTCGTCTTAGGATTCCGAGGTCGTCGTTCGTCACGACTTCCCCAACTAAACCAACCTTCATTCCTTAGATATAAACAACAAAGCCATAGGACTTCGAGAGTGCTTACTTATGCAACGTAAATCATCACCTTGTCTTTAAACCTTTGTACAACCCTGCTATACAATATAAGCCCTAACTCGTCTTAGGATTCCGAGGTCGTCGTTCGTCACGACTTAAACCCTCACATCTTCCAGGCTATTTGTGTGATAGTTTCACACGAATATAAGCCCTAACTAATAAAATTGGTAGGTTGAAACACCTAAATATTTCTCCTCAGAAATGAAGCAAAACATTAGGATAACTTGGGAAGTCACCGGGGTTCTCCTCTGGATACATGACATCCCCTAGTTCTTCCTCCTTTGGACTCTACAACAAAATGTTCCAAATTTGAACCAATCCCCTTTCACATCTTTACATCTGATCTCATTGAAAAGTCCTCCCTTTGAAACTCCTTGAAGATAATATTTTCTGATTTTTATCGAGAGTCTTCCTAGGTGACTTTGGTCATTTAAGATGTAATTAACTATAGGGGCTTGCCCTTATAGGAAGCATGTCCGAACCCAGCTTAAAATAAACTCTATTAACTCTATTTAATTCTTTATATTAAACAGGGGAACTTGTCGGCAAATACAAAGCTTTCGCAGACCAAACGGATGTCATATATTTCTTAGTTTATTTGATCGAGTCTCATCCTCAAGTCTTGTGTTTATCCTTCAGGATAGATACAAAATTTGAGGTACATCTAGGTACATCGCTCTTTCATTTAAATTATAAAAAATATGGGGTCAATTTGATTTCATGCTTTTATAAAACTAAATATATATACGTAAATTAAAACGTCCTTCCGAAGCGGCGAAGGGATTTTGATTCCGGTGACCGACAACTTCTTACAGGCAACTCCTCCAACCAAAATAGCGCCGAAAAGAGATAAACAGCGTACGCTTGTGCCTGAAAACATAATCTATAAACCCTTCCTTTCTTTTTTGCCTCCAACAACTCCACAACCATAGTCAGACAAATCACGACACTGGATCGTATTTCTTCTTCTGCGTTGAGTATGGTTCTCCTTCGATTGTTGTAAAGGTTTCTTTAGAAAAATAATAAAAGAAACTTGGAGACAAAATTAAATTCAAGAATAATTTTTATTATACAACAATTACTCTTTTCACTTATGTCACCTGAGATTTGTTATCAGCTCATGTGTGGTTCGACTGTCACTTATGGGTACGGGCATGTTGCTCAGCAGCAGCGGCTCATCACAAATTCACAATTTGTTAAGGTAAGAAAATAGTCAACAAATAACTAATTTAAAATAAGATTTAATACAAAAAATAAACTATCACAATCCTACTCTTGTATGTTTTATATGGAAGTATCTCACTCATATGCTTGGAGGCGCTCATGCCCCCACAATAAAAATTTTAATTATTATTGGATAGTTTAACCTTCTTCTAGCTCTAAGCAATGAGTCAAAAGCATCCTCCCCAAGTTAAAAAGGGCATTCATGTGTTCTCTGTATCTCCCTGAACATGTCTTAAAGGACAACATACCTTTTAAAAAAGAATGGTTAGAGGCTATTATACGAGCCCCCAACCACCCTCATGTGCCAAACTATTCGAGGACCGTTCTCACTACCGACAAACTGGCCATAGAGGAATTACCTGAGGGGACTTATGACTTCGAACAGACTGCTCTACCATCAGGCCACGACTGACGACGTATATATATATATATATAT
>NW_018164711.1:0-5626 GCF_001263595.1 Phalaenopsis equestris | reverse complement strand
TATATATATATATATATATCTTCGTGACTCTTTTGTTGTTGGTTGTGTTGTCAATCGTGAGTCTCTTGAGGTCACGGGTTCGAGGCCGCTTGAGTGCATCCGCCTTGCAGTGCTGGATTGAGTGGTTAGACACATGAGGGTGGCTGGGGGCTCGTATAATTAGTTATATATTTAATAAAAAAATAAAATTACCACTAATTAAACAACTTACATATGCCCAATTGGCTCTGACTCAAAAGTGAGGATCATGATGTCTGACACATCTCAATTAGCAACATAGCATTAATTTCCTTTAAAGTAGAACCTGCAGTTGTAGTGGACGGTGGTTTTGGCATGGTGGGAGGAGAGGGGATGTAAGACGGGGTGTGTGGTAAAAATGACAGCCTCAAGGTGAAGACACATGGAGAGGAATCGACAATAATAATTGATGTGGTAGCGATTGACAAAGAAGTTCTTACTCTATAGTAATGATACCTAATCGTATGATAAGGGCGTATGATAAGGGCCTTCAATCCTTCAAACCTGACCCCAACACTGTCCCCCACATCGAGGGAGATCATCGTCACCTCCAAAATTCACCTATAAAAAAAATTAGCGTGCATAATTGTAAATAAAAGTAAGATCATAATGTTAAGTGCAAAATGCAAATTACTACTACTGAAAATAGAAGTCTATACAGTAAATAAAATATAAAAGTATAAAGGCAAATTTACAAGCTACCACAACTGAAAATGTAAATAAAAACATTAAGAAAATGTATGGACAAATATAAAGTGAAATCTGCAAACTACAATCACTAAAAATAGAAATCAACATATTAAATAGAAAGTAAAATTATAAGTCAATCTATTGGATTGTGAGTAATTTCTTATAGTAATAAGAGAATTTAAAAAATGAACATAAATTTTTTTAATCTAAAGTATGGCCAAAGTTATAAACATTAAGCGTAATTTCCTCGTATGCACCCCTAACATCCTTTATACGTGTCTCTTCATGAGTAGAATCAAGTGAAATACATAAATTTGTCATTTATTTTTCTTGATGAGTTGGTTCAATAATATTATAATATTACTAGTCGCTCCATATTTACTCGTAATGATCACTACCTGGTCAATTCTAACTCTTATTTCATCTAAATATCAAAGTAATAATTCAGATGTTCAGTTTAACATATCTTCTGTTCATTTTAACTTGTACAAAATTATTAAATTTGCTTTGGCATGCTCCACGATTAGGAACGTGGTAAACTCAATAGTTGTTGAAAAAAATATGCTTTCTTCAATGGAGCTAGGATATTCTAATTGAACATCTGAATTATTATTTTTTTTAACACAAACATTAAAAGTATTAATTTTTATTTTTTCTGGTCAGGATCTTGCATGAAGATTGTATCCATTCACATCATAAATTTGCCAATCTTTTACAATCTAGAAGGGACCCCAAGCAAGATTGATTAAGCACTGATTTGTGACTCTATTGTTATGATTACGAATTTATGAACTCATAAATAATTAGTATTTTATTATTTCCTTCAAAATATTTAACAATAAATGTGTAAGAAAAGCATAACTTAAGTGCATGTAAACTATCGGGGAGAGATTTTCCTTATCTTTATCTCTTGACTTATGATATCATATTCATATGAATTTAACAAATCTATGAACTCATAAATAATTAGTATTTTATTATTTCCTTCAAAAGATGTAACAATAAATGTGAGAGATAAGTATAGCTTAAGTGACTCAAATTTAAAAATATTATCTAAACCCTAAATCCTAATTTAAGAAGATGTATTAGCTACAACGACTCAAATTTCAAGCATACCCATTAAGAAATTTTAGTGAATGAAGTCACTCATAAATAATTCTTTATTGAGCTAAAGTATGAAAATATTTTGAATTAGTCTTAATAAGTTAACCATCAGTAGTTTCTTGAATCTCTAATTCCCATCTTCTATAAATCTCCTTCAAGTCTAGTTTGGTGTTAATGTTATCTTTAATTTTTTCTTAACATCAATCACAGCGTTTAAAGTATTATCAAAAAATTTTTCTCTATGTGCATGAAATATTTTCCATCAGCGTTATAAGAGAATATGCATCCATTTACACAACAATCAACCTTTCCTTTATTTCAATCCTAACTTGAAGATCAATTTTTCCATTCTATGTAAGTCTTATGGAGCTATGTTTTTCTTAGAACTTATCTCTTTTAGTAATCCTACAACCCAATTAAGACACTCTTGGGGCATATTAAACTCTTTTTTAATTTTTAATATTCTAAGAGAACCAAATTACTCAAAATAAGATGCACAATCTTCTCAATGTGGTCTTTATGTCACATTCAATAATTTTTTTGGTGCAATACACATAGAAGCAAATAATCTTTGAAGATGTGAAATAAGTGGTTAATAAAAGAGATTCTTATATGAAACTTCTCTCTGCCTCTTCTTTTTTATTCTGGGATTTGAATATATGATGCATATGAAATTTGTAGTGAGACTCTATTACATTAGTCTTATAAAGTAATATGCATATGCTTACGTAACAATCAACCTTCTTTAATTTCAAACCTAACTTAGAGACCAGGTTTTTATTCTATATAAGTCTTGTAGAACTAATTTTTTGTTAAGATTTACCTCTTTCAATAATCCTACAAAGTAATTGAAGTACTCTACATGTTAAAGTCCATTTTAATTTTCTATATTTTGAGAGATGCAAATAATTTAGAATGAGATATATAATCTTCCCATAATGGTCATTGTATCAAATTTAGTAATTCATAAAATACCTAATTTGGTTGGCGGCACTTCCTCTGTATGAATTAGATAATATGATCTTATTCCATTTAATGTCATTTTTATAAATCTGCTTGAGTCAAATTCAGGTTGAGGATCATAACTCATTGAAGTAGCAGAGCTAATTGCCATGTGAAGTTCAAAACTAATAATCAGGGTAAAATTCTCAATGATATAAATCATTCATGATTTCATCAGGCATTATATGTTTGATTTATGTGTTTCAAATATAGTAACCAAAACCTACCCTCATATAACTAAGCTAAAAGTTGAGACAACACCGTTCAAGAACTCTTCAATGATTCATTTTCTATATGTATATAGTTTATTGTACATCTATGACCTTAATGTATAAACATCTATAAAAAATTCTAAATATTTAATTAAAGAATTATAAAACACAACTACTACCTATAAAAATAAAAAAATGTACATAAATAACATAATAGCTAAGATACTTGCATACTGCACATATAGTACTAAAAAGTTTAATAGAACATCAAAAACATCACTATTATACACTATTAGAATTTAGAGTTTTTCAACGGCCAAAATCCATCAATTATGCTAAGAAAAATAGTCGTTTTAATGTTTCAATGGTTTATCGACGATTTTAAGCTTATAGGTAAAATACTTATTGGTAATTCAAAAACTAATCGATATTCCAACGGTACAAATGTGTTGATGGTTATCCAATGATTTAATGTCATAGTTTTTTAAGAAAATTTGATATGTCAGTAATCGTCGGTTCGTATAATCAACGGTTCTTCTGTTGATAATAGTGGCAGTTATTTTTGTTTATATTTCTCTCTTTTATTTATGCAGGAGTTGCCAGCCTGTCTACGTTATATACTTCTCTTTCTCAAATGTCTCTTTTCCAGGTCATATAAATGACCAGGAGAGAAGAGAGGAACCGAAAAAAACACAGACATACGATAATGATGACATACAAGAGAAAACACTAAACATGGAAAGCCTAAGTGCAGTAAACCTCGCAAAGATAGGCTCAACATGTTTGTCCAGATAAGATCGGATAGAGGCACCTTGGACAGATATCTGATACACATAAAATATATAGTGTTTTTGTACACATTTTTATACCTATTTTTTTTATACCTATTTTTATACCTATTTTTGAGATATTGCCCTTTAATGAAAGATATTTGTGTGTTTTTCTTGTAGGTACAATCAAATGGATGGAAAAGGCTAAAAGGAGCAAAAAAGGGTCAAATTTGGAGAAAAAATGAAGAAAGGTGTAAAAATGAACAGGGACGCCTAAGGTGTAAAAATGAACAGGGGCGCCTAAGTGCCCAGAATCCGCGCATAAGCACCAAGTACCTTGCGCTTAAGCACCAAAGTTAGTTGCTTGAAGATTTATTTAATTGGAACAGATTTTTGAAGAGATGTTTAAAGTAACCCTCAATAAAAATGTGGGAAATAGCCTATGGACACAAAAAATTATTCAATTGGCTTTTGAGGAGACAATTTCTAGAAGATTCATTGAATGGAGACACCTTTTTGAGGAGACCCCATGGCACCCCTTGGATTTTTATATGGAAAGACTTAGATTTTTCAAAAGACACCACCAAATTTTACAACCGCCGCTGCCGAAGATTCATTGAATGGATACACCTTTTTGAGGAGACCCCATGACACCCCTTGGATTTTTATATGGAAAGACATAGATTTTTCAAAAGAGACCACCAAATTTTACAACCGCCGCTGCCGCTGGCCACCTTTACTCTATTTTATTTTATTTTAAGTATTAGTTTGTATTGTGAGAGAAGGAGGAGAATTCAAAGGAACTTTCGGAGAGAATTTGAGATAAGTGTTTATCTTTGTGACTGCGCTTAGTTTTTAATTTAGATTTCTTGTTTGTGTGCACGATTTCTACTTTTAAACTCATGTGTGATAGTGTTTTCTTCATATATTTTGAGTAGTTATCTTTATCTTTTTCCTTAAAATGATAAGTGATTAAATCTTAAAAGAAGGTTGTGTGAAGTATTAGACTTCAATGTTGAAAGAAGTTGTGATGATTCAAGACATTGTACTTCATTTACTTCTTGATTTGGCCAATTAAGATGTTAAAACATGTTGTGAGAACATGCAAGATTCGAGATGATATTATCCGAGATGATGCAAGATTCGAGATGATATTATCTCAGTCAACAAATGGTTGGAATCACATATTGATTTCATGAATGAGAATGTAATTCATGGGGTTGAGTGCAAATAAATAGGAAAATATATTTTTAAGGGTGTAGAATTAGAGGATTTAGAGTGACAGGCTAAAGCCCCCAATTTGATTTATAGTTTTAGGTTTTGATACAAGATGTTAGCCCCTAGGTGGCAGGAGAAGAGGGAACTCTAGAGTGAGAGCTAGTATCTTCCATGCCTAACCGGTCTTCAAGACTATTCAAACTATAGATTAAGCAATGTTCTTTATAGCATCTCTAGTAAGGGTAAAGAATATTATTGCTCCTATTTGACACAAGACTTTTAGCATTCCTGACCAAAGGAAAATATGTTGAGATTTTCATACCTATTTTATACTATTTTTGATGATATTGCACTTTAAAGAAAGGTTCTTTTAATGTTTTGTTGCATAAATGATGAATTAGGGTCATTGGAGCAAAAAGATGCAAAAAGAAGCGAATTTGGAGCCAAAAGGACCAAAATGTGAAGATTTGAACTAGGGCACCGACGGCAAGCCCAACGGTGCTGATGACGGACTTTTCCCGAGACTCTAGAATTAATTCACTTCGAAGGCCAGCCGACGGTGCCCTGGAGGCCGCCGACGGTGCCCTCGAGGCCATCGACGGTGAGCTCGGC
>NW_018164710.1:317729-318991 GCF_001263595.1 Phalaenopsis equestris | reverse complement strand
ACTCCATTAGAACCTTATATTAATTAAGTGATACGTATACTTGCATTGACAAATTAGACTTTAACATTATTGAATATTATATTTATAAATATTTATCAAATTAAACACATATCTAAAGTCACGGTCAAGTTTTTTGCGCCGTTGCCAAGTTTTTTCTAAAGTCGCGGTCAAGTTTTTGGCGCCGTTGCCGGGGATTTAAATCTTCTAGTAGCGCTGTCAAATTCTTGTATTTGTCAATTTATAAAAGGTCGGTCAAGTTTTTGGTGTCATTGCCGGGAAGAAGCTTTAGAACAGATGCCCAATTATGTGAAATTTATGAAAGATATTCTGAACAAGAAAAGGAAGTTCACGGATAACGAAACTGTTGCACTTAGCGAAGAGTGTAGTGCAATTATTCAGAAAAAACTTTCTGAAAAATTAAATGATACTGGTAGTTTCACTATACCGTGTGCTATCGGTAAAAATTTTATGGAAGAGCTTTATGTGATTTGGGAGCCAGCATTAATCTTATGCCTCTATCAATTTTTAAAAGATTGTAGGAGAAGTTTCACCTACTTCTGTAACTCTACAGTTAGCGGATCACTCAGTTACATATCCTAAGAGAGTTATAGAAGATGTGTTAGTAAAAGTGGATAAATTTATCTTTCCTGTGGATTTCATTGTTTTAGATATGGAGGAAGATAAAGAAATATCTATCATTTTAGGAAGACCATTTTTAGCTACTGGAAAATTTATGATAGATGTTCAAAAAGGAGAATTAACTATGGTGTTAACGATCAAGAAGTAACTTTTAACATTGTGAAATCTATGAAATACTCTGCTGTTGAAAGAGATAATGAATGTTTTCGCATGGAAATTATTGAACATCTACTGAATGAACATTTTAAAGAACATTTTGAAGATAAAAAACATTTTGAAAAAGAAGAGCATTTTGAAGAAAAAATTAAAGAGAGTGATGAAATTATTCTGGAAAAATTAGAAAATGAAGAATTAGAATATGTTCAGGAAAGATTTGAGATGTTAGATATTACAGAAAATGTTGATAAGAACCTATTTTCGTCTATTATAAAACCACCTGAACTTGAGTTGAAAACATTGCCTGACCACTTGAAGTATGTGTTTTTGGGAGACTCATCTACATTACCTGTTATTATATCTTCAGAATTAAATGATTTGCAAGAGCAAAGACTGTTAGATACATTGAAAAGATATAAGAAAGCTTTTGGTTGGACCTTAGCTGATATTAAAAGAATCAGTCCTTC
>NW_018164710.1:316255-316783 GCF_001263595.1 Phalaenopsis equestris | reverse complement strand
CATTGTGTATGCTTTAGATAAATTTAGATCTTATCTAATTGTAGCTAAATGTGTTGTGCACACTGATCATTCGGCTATTAAATATCTGATGCGAAAGAAGGAAGCCAAACCAAGTTTGATTAGATAGATATTGTTGATGCAAGAATTTGATCTTGTGGTTATTGATAGAAAGAGAAGTGATAATGAAATTGCTGATCATTTGTCAAGAGCAGAAAACCATGAATTATCTAACACCGACAATGAAATTACAAACAGTTTTCGTGTGAACAACTTTATAATATTAATGAGTGGAAAATACCATGGTATGCTGATATTCTTAACTATATTGTAAGTGATATTTTGCCACCTATGCTGACAATGCAACAACAAAGAAAATTCATTCATGATGCGAAAGCATATTTTTGGGATGAACCTTATTTTAGTAAACAATGTAAGGATCTGATTATGAGAAGATGTGTAACTTATGAAGAAACTGAATCATTCATTCAGAAATGTCATGATTCTGAATTTGGAGGATATTTTGGGATT
>NW_018164710.1:313290-316232 GCF_001263595.1 Phalaenopsis equestris | reverse complement strand
AGCTCGATTTTATTGGCCTACTATATTTAGAGATGTTTATAGATACATAAAAACTTGTGATCGATGTCAACGAGTAGACAATATATCTAGAAGAAATGAAATGCCTCTAAATTTCATATTAGAAGTTGAGATCTTTGATGTTTGGAGATTAGGTTTTATGGTACCATTTATTCCTTCATTTGTGAACTTATATATTTTAATTGTTGTAGACTACATTTCTAATTTGATTGAAGCACAAGCTTTACCTCGTTGTGACTCTAAAAGTGTTTCAAGATTTTTAATGAAATATATTTTCACTAGATACGGAATGCCTAGGATGATTATCACGATGATTGCCTAGGATGATTATCACTGAGAGAGGATCCCATTTTAGGAATAAATATATTCAGAGATTTGCAGAAAATTTTAATAGTATTTATAGAATCTCTACTGCCTATCATCCTCAAACCAGTGGGTTAGCTGAAGTTTCTAATAGAGAGATTAAACAAATACTTGAAAAGACTGTAAACCCTAGTAGAGTATATTGGTCCACTAGACTGGGTGGGCTTACAGGACTGCTTATAGAACTCCTATTGGAATGACTCCTTGCAGACTGATTTTTGGAAAAACTTATCACTTACCAGTAGAATTGGAGCATAAAGCATATTGGGCGATTAAAGAATTCAATTATAATTTGAAAGATGCTGGTAAGAAGAGGTTGTTACAATTAAATCAATTGGATGAATTAAGAAGTGAATCTTATGATAACGACAGAATTTATAAGGAAAAACTAAAGTTATGGCATGATTGGAAGATTAACCAAAAGAACGTTGAACCAGGACAAGAAGTTTTGCTTTATAATACTATGTTGAAGTTATTCCCTGGAAAATTGAAGTCTCATTTTTTAGGGCCATTTACTGTGACTTAAGTTTATACTTACGGAGCTGTTGAAAGTGAAGATCAAAAGATTGGGAATAGATTTAAAGTAAATAGATACAGATTCAAGACATATTTTGAGGGTAAAAGACCAATGATCAGTCAACCTGATTGGCGCCTAAGTAGGCCGGGCTGACGACGTTAAACAAAGCGTTTTATGAGAGGCAACCCATATTTATCTTTGGGGGTTGATTTAGTGTGCTTGAGTATTATAGTATTTGTGATTTTAATTTATCATTTGTTTGTGGTAGTATTAAGCTCTACTACTCTTATTTACCCTTGAATCATCATAAAAATTGGATCCATAAAGAAAAATTGGAACGCATTCGGACCAGAGCGGGCATCGACGGCACCATCGACGCCGCCGACGGTAGGTTTTTCCCGAGAGTTCAAGCAAAAATTAATACAAAAGCGCGCCGATGGCGCCATTGACCCCGTCGATGGAAAGACCGGCGAGATGATGGTTTTTTGTGTTCGAGTGGCGGTTTTTGATGGTTTTTGGGTGGGAGTTACCCTTTTAAACTCCCAAATTCAATTCCTATTTATACTTTCCCCCAAAAACAAAGTGAAACTCCACCAATGTCATTCCCATGGCGTCCAATTCCTATTTATATTCATAAATACTATTTGCTTTGCTTTAGAGGTATGCTTTTAGATCTCTGTATAGTTGAGACTAAGCATATGATGTTTTTTTTTCAACGTTTTGAGTGTTGTGGCTTGGATTGCGACGTTTAATTAATGTGTTGAGGTTGAGAAAATACCAAACTTAAGTGTGTTATGTAACGTATATTGTACCCCTCGGAATTTATATATAAATGTGATATTTTTTGTTGTGAAATTTTATTTTTGCTAAGTACATCAGTTAGTCACTTAAAATTATGTCTATAATGATTAAATGGACGTCGATGAGGCTTGAAATTGATCGAAATCAAAAATCTAGAATTTGATCATTTTGAATAGAGCCTTCGACGCCGCCGACGGTGGAATTTTCCCGAGACTTAGGTTCAAAAATTGAATAGAGCGCGCCGACGGTGCCATCTACCCCGCCGACGGCGAGCTCACGAAAATACACCTTTAACCGCAATTTTGACCAGTCAACCGCCACTATTCATCATCTCCTTCCTCCTAAAAACACACATTTTGACCTAGGGCTTGAGAGATCTTGGATTGGGAGGCGATTTCAAGACTTTTTTAGACCGGATTTGATCTTCTCTAGGTAAGAGCTTCACTCCAAGCTAAAAATATTTGATTTTCACCATGGATTTCTTCCACAATGAGGAGCTCCAAAAATTTTGAAAATGTGAAGAAAATATTATGATGAAATTCATGGAACTTAGTGTTAAACTCTTATAACTACTTGTGGAAGCCAGTATGTGCATATTAGAAGTATAATTTGAAATTTTTCTTTAATTTGATTAGATTAAATGGCTCCACGAAAAAGAGACGAGTTGAGTTTGACGAGTCTCGCTTCGTTAATGCGATGGCTCAAACCCGATTTACTTCAGTATTTAAAGGAAAGAAGTGTATACAAGATCGAGTTTTTGAGAGTCCGGGTGAAACTGAATGGGTTATTGCCGAGCAGAGGTGGGAAAACTTTTGTTACACCACCAATAAAGCTGATGCAAATGTGGTGAAAGAATTCTATGCCAATGTAACCTATTCCGATGATGGAACTGTGCAAGTGCGTGGATTTCCTGTGCAATTTACGGCCGCCCGCATCAACACCTTTTACGAAGTCCCTGACTCTTATAACTGCCACTATGAATCCTTTAGTACAATGGAAGGGCCCTTAAACGAGGTGATCAACTTTCTCACTGATGGGAAGAGAACATGGAAGACTAAACAATGAGAACGGGTAAACTTTTCTACTTCCATGTTGAATGCCACCTCTAAGGCGTGGCACTATTTCATTTCCTCTACTCTGTTACCGACTTATCACCATAGTGAGGTAACTAGAGATAAAGCTATTCTGAATTTTGGTATTCATAATAATAGAACTATAAATGTGGGGAGAATTATTTTTAAGA
>NW_018164710.1:311527-313256 GCF_001263595.1 Phalaenopsis equestris | reverse complement strand
GCATCCTGGCCTTAGGGCATCCTGGCCTTATTTATGCACTTTGCCCAACTTTCTGGAGTGGAAGCTGTAGGTGAAGAACAGGTTCACCCTATGAAACGCATTAGTAAAGCCAATTTAAAAAATTATGTATCCCATGAGAAATGGAGAACTGGAAGTATGAGTGAAGAAACTTCTACTAGTAGAGATGTCCCGTCTACAAGTTATGACCTTCCTCCTCCTTCCATCTCCCCTACCTTAACTTCATTAACTTATAGTGGATTTTTACAACTGGACCAGGCCCCGTGGTTTTTCCCCTTTTTACAGGTTTTCCACGTAAAAATTTCTGGTGTGATCACAACTCAATTCATTTTTATCTGAGTGTGTGCTGAATTCTCGTGCAACGCTAAGACGATAATCCATTACCCCCGCCACTAATTTTCTAGCACGCATCAGTTTGGCGCCGTCTGTGGGAAGTTTTCAATCCCACAACTAAAGTACTTACACAGTCTACTACATGGCAACCAGACAAATTTTTTGTAATAATGGAGCATTTCGCTCCAACACCCATCGTTCTAGGGAGCAATCACGAAGCCAAGGGCGGCATGCTTCTTCGTATTCCCGCTCTATAAGACGCTATCCTGCCAATGAAGGTGTTTTGGGTCCTTCAATAAAAGATCAAATGCGTAGAATGGAGTCTCAACTAGAGATTCTACAGCTCCTACGCGGGGCACAACAGACGCTGCCTACACTACAGCTCCTACGTGGGGCACAACAGTCGCTGCCTACACCATTGGATGAAATTTGTTTACCATTAACTCCGCAACTTACGAGAAACATACCGCTCGAAGGAACTCATGTTGGCCCGCCTCCTTAGGAAGGAACACATCCCCTATCAGGTCGTGATGTTGAACTCCTAGATACAGCAAGTGCCACTCATCCATCTCATGCAGCTCCCCCGACATCGCCACATCTTCCGGCCATTCCAGATAATGTCATTCGCAAAGAACTACGACGCCTCGTCCGAGAAGAGTTCTCCTTAGAGAAAAAGGATCGCTTCTACGCTCAACGTAACATCCATGAATCTTCTCCCTTAGCAAATGCGGTCCTTCAACACCCAATCCCAACAGGCTTTAAGCTTCCGAGCATCGATACATATGAAGGGACAACCGACCCTTACGAGCATATTGATCATTATCGAACTCTCATGCACATTCAGCGTGCTTCTGATGCGCTTTTGGGTCAAGTGTTTCCGGCTACTCTTAAAGAACAAGCTCAAACTTGGTTCTACTCTCTACCGGGGGGCACTATAAACACCTTTAACGAGCTTGCCAAACTTTTCGCGGAGCAGTTCATCGCAAATCGAAGGATCATCAAGGGTTCATCCCATCTCTCGGGAATTCGTCAAAATGAAGGAGAGTCACTCAAAGACTACTTCCGCAGGTTTTCTACTGAAGCCCGTCAAATTCCAGGAGTAGATCCAGAGTTACTTAGGGGGGTTTTCCTGGGGGGACTTCGCTCAGGACCCTTCTACTCATCACTGATGCGGGAGATAGTTCGTTCTTATGCCGACCTTGTCCACCGTGTTGAGGCCCAAATCATTGCAGACAAGGCCATCAATGCACATAAGGAACAATTTGAGAAATTTGGGGGAAAGCACAAAGGTAACACTGGAGATAATAATCAATCTTCGCAACGGAGAAAGTCTGAACAACAGAGGAATCGCGACATCCTTCCTCAACCTGCAGGCCAA
>NW_018164710.1:309239-310741 GCF_001263595.1 Phalaenopsis equestris | reverse complement strand
ACTTCGATCTTCGAGATGAAGATGTATCTCAATGGGCTTCTCCCCTGGAAGACTTGGTTTAAATCCCACTCTCTGACGAACATCCCTCGAGAATAGTGCAGCTTGGTTCCCTACTCTCTGATGAGAAAATGTCAGAGTATGCAAATCTTCTCCATAGGAATCAAGACATTTTTGCATGGACTCCAGCTGACATGTCTGGAGTTGATCCTGAAATAATAATGCAGCCTTTGAAGGTAGACCCGCCTTTGAAGGTAGACCCGACAGTTATCCAGAAGAGCGCAGTTTTGCCTCAAACCGCTTACAAGCTATTGAACAAGAAGTCAACAAGCTTATCGAAGCAAAGTTCATACGAGAAGTACACCATCCTGCATGGTTGGCCAATGTCGTCATGGTGAAAAAAGCTAATGGTTCATGGAGAATGTGCGTCGCCTATGCAGACCTCAACAAAGCTTGCCCAAAGGATAGTCCTCCCGCGCATAGATCAACTCGTTGATGCCATGTCTGGACATCAGATGCTAAGCTTTTTGGATGCATACTCAGGATACAATCAAATAAAGATGAAACCAGTGGACGAGGAGGCCACCTGTTTTCAAACAAAAAAAAGACTTATACTGTTATCAGGTTATGTCATTCGGGTTAAAAAATGCTGGTGCAACTTATCAACGACTCATGAACAAGGCCTTCAAAAACCTTCTCGGGCGTACAATGGAGGTTTATGTTGATGACATGTTAGTAAAAAGCTTGGAAGCATCCCAACACATTTCTCATCTTGAGGAGTGTTTCTAACTCCTTTGTTAGTATGGCTTACGACTTAACCTGACTAAATGTGCTTTTGGGGTCGCATCAGGGAAGTTTCTGGGATTTATGGTTACCCATCGTGGGATTGAAGCAAACCCAGAAAAAATCAAGGCGTTGAAAGAGATGATGCCTCCAAGAAACATCAAGGAGGTGCAACGATTGAATGGTCGTATAGCCGCCCTATCCCGGTTCTTAGCTCGTTGTGGAGATAAGTATATGCCATTCTTCAAAATACTAAGAGGAGCACGGAACACTAGTTTTCAATGGACAGATGACTGTCAGATTGCTTTCAAACAACTTAAGGCATATCTGGCTTCACCGCCCCTTCTCTCAAAACCCATCCAAGGGGAAATGTTATTTATCTATTTAGCTTTTTCACCTCATGCAATAAGCTCTGTCCTAATTAGAATAGAAAACATAATCGAGAAACCAGTATATTACGTCAGTAAAGTTCTCTTTGATACAGAAAGTCGCTATCCGATAGCGGACAAGACTGTACTAGCCCTGGTATTCTCAGCAAGGAGACTTCGTCCTTACTTCCAGGCTCACAAGATTGGCGTTTACACACAACTCCATTTAAAGGCAATCCTACAAAAACTAGAAGCATCAGGAAGATTAGTTAAATGGTCTAAATGGTCGGGAGAATTTGACATCCATTATTTACCGCGACCAAACATCAAATCACAGGTGTTGGCCGACTTTGT
>NW_018164710.1:304332-309198 GCF_001263595.1 Phalaenopsis equestris | reverse complement strand
CGGTGCCTACCACTAATGAACCACCCTCTTCTCTTCCACAGTCACCTCAGTGGACACTATATGTAGACGAAGCATCTGGAAACTTAGGGGCTGGTGCAAGAATACTAGTCATCTCCCTAAAGAAAGACATTTTGGAGTACTGACTTCATTTGAAATTCTCGGCCACCAATAATGTTGCTGAATATGAAGCGTTTGTCGTCGTATTAAAGCTTGCCATCAACTGCGAAGTACAAAATATGATTATATACACTGATTCACAACTTATTGCGTCTCAAGTAGAAGGAGAATTTGACACTCATAACTTACAACTAGTGCAGTATCTCAGTCTGGTAAAAACACTTCTCTCCCAAATTGAAACATGTCAGCTCATTCATATACTTCGAGAGCATAACACCCGATCTGACGCCCTCTCCAAGCTTGCGACTTCAACAACTGGAGATCTCTATAAAAGAAGGTATATTGAGGAGATACATTTTCCTAGCATCCATGGCCCGTGGGAGATACTGTCAAAAGATGACCCAAGGGAGCCATCTTGGATGGATCCCATCATCTCTTTCCTCTAAGACGGAACACTGTCAGATGATGTTACTACATCAATTCACATCCGACGCATGGATGCCAACTTCATCTTTATAGGGGATGAACTGTATTAGAAGGCATTTGTAGGTCCGTATCTCAAGTGTCTTCCTCCATCTGAAGCTGATTATGCTCTACGAGAAGTTCATTCTGGAATATGTGGGGAGCATCTTGGTGGCAGGGCACTTGCTCTTAAAATAATGAGGCAAGGCTTCTACTGGCCCACGATCAAACAAGATGCATTAGAGTTCGTGCAAAAATGCAAAAATTGTCAACTACACTCCAATCTTACACATGAACCGTCAGTGGAACTCACTTCTTTTCTATATCCTTGGCCTTTTGCTCAATGGGGGGTAGATATCATGGGGCCATTTCCGATAGCTACTGGACAACGAAAATTCATCATCCTAGCTGTCGACTACTTCACCAAATGGGTAGAAGCAGAGCCTCTTGCCAAGATCACTGAGGCAAATGCAAAACAGTTTGTCTGGAAAAACATCATCTGTCGCTTTGGGCTTTCTGCGAAGATTATCACTAATAATGGGACTCAACTCACTGGAAGAGTTTTCACATCATTCTGCAAGGATCTTCACATTCAGTTGGTGCACACTACTGGGGTGCCCCCCAAAACAAATGGACAAACAGATGTGACAAATCGTATTGTGCTCAAATGATTGAAAACTCGACTTGAGAAGGCTAGGGGCAATGGGTAGAAGGGCTACACAATGTCCTTTGGGCCTATCACACAACTGCACGTACTCCAACTAGAGAAACTCCATATAATCTATGTTTCGGAACCGAAGCTGTCATTCCCGTTGATATCGGAATTCCAAAACCCCGAGTCAAGACTTTCGACTTGAAAAGCAATGAAGAAAAGCTCTGATAACAGTTGGATCTTCTCTCAGAAATATGTGATGTGGCCCACCTCAGAGCTGCTTCCTACCCCCAAAGAGTTGCTTGCCACTTCAACCGGAGAGTCAAGCCTCGACCTATCTCTGTCGGTGACCTGATCTTGCGTAGTATTGAAGCCACCGGCCATGGTCGCCAACGCAATTAATTATCACATCTCTGGGAAGACACATATATTGTGGCTGTCATGATCAAGTCTGGAACCTTTAAGCTCAAGAATTCAGATGGAAAAATTTTACCCCGAACTTGGAATGCAGAAAATCTTCGCAAGTACTATCAATAACACCCAAGTCATGTAGTCCACATATGTTATTACATTGCAACTCATACATAATCAATGTATCTCAAATATTACTCACTAACTTTTCTATACATAAATGATATTTTTAGAAAGTGTAATGACTCATTCACGAGTCAGTTCATGCTCTCGACCCGAGAAATACACAACTCCAGTTGTATCTTAGTCAGAGCACTATCAATCCCAGTGAGATTTGATCTAACCTCTTCCATATGGGTTAACATCATCGAGTTTTTACTCCGGTAAACAATCCTAGATAGGTTAACAATCCTTGGTGGACTACACCTGACCCATTCTACACATGTTCGTAAGCGAGCAATGCTCTAACAACAACCTCGGATGGGTTGATAAGTCCTCGGTGGACTTCCGTTGGCTCCTCCTATACAAATTAACATCATCAAAAATAATCTCAGTCAAGCAAAATGTTGTTAATGATTTATCTCCACGGTAACATTCTCACATACTAGATCTTCTAAATAATATATTGTACCACTGTGACATGAAGATACTTGGGGGGCAAACATCAAACAAAATAAGTTGATCGTCATGCATCACTAGTACAACATCATTTTGACAAAGTTTGAAAAAAAAATAACAGTATCTGTGTATTTAGATCAACATGACAAAAGCAAATACGCAATAAATGTTAAAAGAAAGAGTAAAATACTAATTGACGTCAACGTTCTCCTCCGCCACTTCATTGTCATTGAAGAACACCTTATTTAGTTCACTCTCGATGTCATCGCCATCAGAATCTGAGGAAGGGTCCTCTGAAGCCTGGCTTGGAGTGAGCCCCTCAACAATAATCCCGGTTAGACGTGGTGCCGCTCGACTCCCTTTTAAGAAACCCCGGATGAATTTTTCTTCGGTGAACCACTTTTGTTGCTCCTTTACCTCAACATCAAGTACATGATCACGAGATTCTTGAACATGGCCTCGAATGATAGTTTTGAACTTAAGCGATTTCATGAAGTTTTCGACCGCTTTACGCTTAACTTCTGAAACATCGACATCTTTTACGGACCTCAAAAGTCGGATCTCTTCTTCTTGGGCTAACACCGTCGACTTAAGGGCTTTCACGCTCTTATTACTTTCACGAAGGCTAGCTCGTGCTTCCACCAACCCCTCCCGAGTTTTCTCCAGATCCTGAAGCTGTAACGAGAGGGAGGTTGCCATTGTTGAAAGTTCTGTCCTACACTCTGTCAACTGTGATTCTAGAGATGTAATTTTTTTGACCTCAGATTCATACCGACGCTTGTACTCGCCCTGAAAATATTTGATCTTAACGAACTCAGAATTTCAGTTTCTCAATGCAAGTCCTAGCCCCTATTGGTTTTCCACTATCTTTTCCACCTAGAGGAAAAGAGAATTCTGGGTTAGAGAGATGAACTAATTATATAGAGCAAAAAATGAGAGAAACTTACAAAACTCTCAGCTTCTATGAGCCCAGTACATTCATGAGAAAATATATTTTCAGGAACGTGAATACTTGAAGGGCTTAGCACAGCTTAGCACAGGCTCGCACAGGCTCTCGTGAGTTTTCAACTTTTTTTTATTTCTGAGGGAGTACTTAACATTCATTGCTCGTTGGGAGCTACTTTGAGGATTCTGCAAGGGCTAGCTCGGAAGGTCTCTTCTTAGATTTTTTTAACGCTACAGTTGTTGACCATTCAGAGTGGAAAGAAAGCTTGACCTTGAACAATGATTCCTCACTCACAAATTCGTAATATACTGTATCTCAAATAACAGTTCCTTCATGTCAGGAAATCCCAGCATCTGCAATATTCCCTCTTCGGTAATATGAGGAGAAACAGACAATTGTTGAAACCTTCCTCGCTTCTCGCGGAGCCCCCAATCATTTTTTGCGAAGAAGAATTTTACGGACCATTGTCTTATCAGTTTCTTTAGACGGAAATCTAACGTCTTATGCTAAACAACACCCGATCATGTGTATCAGTAAAGAACCCACACAGTCGTGCCAAAATTGTAGGTGTTAAATTCAATCCACGAATTCTGAAGAAAACTGTTAACCCAATAATGATCGTCACCACTCGACAAGATAACTGAGCAACGTAAACCCCGAACACCTTCATAATTTCAATAAACTCAGGTGTCGGAGGAAATCGTAGGCCAACTTTCAAGGCGGCCTCATAAATAGTAACATACCCAAAAGGTGGAGAATATGCTTGATCAGTTGAAGTCGGTAACTTCACTACCATATCATTCGGAAAGAAATGTTTCTTTCGAAAAAAGCTCAATTCGCTCTCCGATACAGTTACCACTGCATCATCCGATTTCTGACTTTTTCTCTGGATCTCAGAAAAACGACATTCTCCAGCTGTCGCTATTTCAGTAATGTTTCATCGCGACACTTCACAACAACAGTTCGCCGCACCTCTTCGCCGCACCTCTTCACCGCAACTCTGCACCGCAACACTTCGCTCCACCGCAACTTTTTGCTTAGCCGCAACTCTCTGCCTTGTCGCAATTCGCAACTATTCGCTCCTCCGCAACTCTTTGCTTCTCCGCAACTCTTCGCTCCGCCGCAACTATTCTCCGCAGCGCAAGATGATTTTCTTCTTCTCCTCACTTGCGGTTTTTTTCCTTCATCCAATGTCTCTATTTATAGGTGTGAAATGAGACATAGCATTAAATGCACATTAAAAATAAAAAACAGTTTCTCATAAAAAAAAAATTGTATTATAAAATATACATGTACATATGTATATACATAATAACTCCTTTATTTATTAGTTTATTTGGGAAGAGTGATCCAAGCTCCGTTACATTAAATTCAGTCATTTTATTAGATTCTTCCATTATATTAAAGGTAGAGCTCCGTTATATTAATCCAAAGCTATTCATTCATATTAATCCTCCGTTACATTAAATTCAGCCCATAAATTCTCCCTTTATATTAAAGGTAGAGCTCCGTTTTATTAATCCAAAGCTATTCATTCATATTCATCCTCCGTTACATTAAACTCAGCCCTTAAATTCTCCCTTTATATTAAAGGTAGAGCTCCGTTTTATTAATCCAAAGCTATTCATTCACATTAATCCTCCGTTACATTAAATTCAGC
>NW_018164710.1:300587-303744 GCF_001263595.1 Phalaenopsis equestris | reverse complement strand
ACTCAAATCGAGCGGCTCGACAAGACGAATCCAACGAGCCTAATATTGCTCAATTCCAACGTCATTAAGGCACTCAAATGTCCATCAAATGTCATCTGATCAAAGGGAGCTCTCCGGACCGTCCGATCGAAAGGATTCATATTCCTGCATTAATTGCACTCAAAACACTATAAATAGAGCCTCACCCCTCACATGAAAGGGGAGAGACTTAAGAGAGAACTTGAGGCTTTGACTCTGTCAACCACCACCGTCCATCATCAGCCACCGCTGACTTCTGTCGACCCCCGTCGGACACCGCTAATCGCCGCCAGTCACCACTAACCTCCGTCAACCACCACCGTCCGTCATCAGCCACCGCTGACCTCTGTCGCCGACCACCGACGTCATCAATTGTCTCCAACTACCGTTGATCACTGTTGGCCTCCATCAACCATCGCTTACTAGACGTAATCAGTTGACGTTGTAAAGTGGAAAGCTAGTTACCATTTCACGCCTGTGGGACAAGGGGCATTTGTAATACAAGGGGTATTTGTAATCATCAACTTATAGTGGATTTTTACAATTGGGCCAGACCCCATGATTTTTCTCCTTTTTACGGGTTTTCCACGTAAAAATTTCTGGTGTGATCACAGCTCGATTCATTTTTATCTGAGTCTGTGCTGAATTCTCGTGCAACGCTAAGACGATAATCCATTACTCTATCGCCACAAATTTTCTAACACGCATCAATATGCATTTTCTTTTTTGACCCCAACAGAGCATTAATTAACACCTTATGGTTCTACATGAAAAAGGATTAAAATTAAATAGTTGATATTATTCTACGGTAATTTGAAATTCCCAAACTAATGCTTCTACATTTCGACACGAACCATTAACTCGGAAGGCGTTAACGACTAATAAAATTTAAGATGTTAAATGTAGTCGGAAAAATGTTTGTAAAAAGTTCAACTTTTGTCATGCTTTCTTTAATTTTTTGAGGAATAAAAAATCAAAAATATTGAAGATGTAGTCACATTCAATGAAAAAAAAATGTTAATTTTAATCGGTTTGGTGACAGAAGAAAATTGTAATTTTTTTATTGAATTTTGACCTTAGAATTAAATTTATGATATGTTTGGCGCAACTGTTGATTATTTATAATATGTTGATAAATAGATTATTCTAATAATCTGATAATCTGTAGACTAACAGAATAAACTGACTTGCTGTTTGGGGCAGCTTATTCAGAACAACCTACTGACAGCTGTTGTTGAATAAATAAGCATGCTGCCCATGTTTAGTTAAGTTGTTTGCAACAGAATGAGCAGAAGAAAGATTGGGGATGACAATATTGGCAAATTTCGTTAAAAATCTTTACCTTGGTTTCGATCTCGTTGCGGGTAAGGAGGAAAAAATTCGATCGGGAAGGCGAGAGCAAGGGAGAGCGGAGAAGGGCAGAACAAAAAAATCTTATCCTAACGTGCTATGCAGATGCAGAACGCGGACAACTATATTATTATCCCACTCAGCATTTTGGAGCGGCAAGATTAAGCAGGACGAACGCCAGTACGACGGCGTTTACAAAAACGCTGCTGCAGCCTAATAAGCTGCCACAAACGAGCACTTAGTCCCTGTCAATTTAAACAAGAAGAATCTTGTAGAGGACTTCACCAAACAATGAAAAATAATCTTAAATTTGAAAATTTTAAGAATATTGTTAATTTTAGATGATTAATTTTTATTATGTTTTTTTGTTGAAGCATATAATTAAAGCTCAAAATCTAGTATTCATACTATTCGTCTTGGAAATATGAACACTTAGTTATGCTATAAATATTAAAAATCAAAATTTAAATTTTGTAATAAGCAATCATCAGTCTCATATTCTATTCTAATGATAGTAGCGCACCGGCCTACCATTAGAATTTTATTTCAATTCTATCATTAGTTTAGCATATAATGATAAACCGGCCTATCATTAGTATTCTATCATTATATATTTCCATACCTTCTAATTTAAAATTATACTAACTCCTTCCCATTTGGAAGATAATCATGATAACTCGCATTTTCTTCTGGAATCGGGCTATCAAATATGACATAGAACTAAATACTTAAACATTACATCTCAACTAAACACCACTAATCAAATAGCTTATAATATATGTTAAAATACATGGAGGCCCAAATAAAGTTATAAGATTAGTAATGAATGATTTGGCATTTGGAGATCATGCTTATAAGAATAACAAATGATAGTGAGCGGTGCTATTTGTCTTTCGACGGATCACAATTAAATATATTTTATCTCATAAGCAAAAATTTTTATACAATACTGCAAAATGCAAATTATGAAATAACAACTATTAAAATTTTAAAAATATTAAATAAATCATAGTTTAAGCAAAGTTACAAATTTTGTGGAAATCTTATTGTCACTGATGGCCATCTATGTTACTATTTGTCAAATATATGGATCTTTTCATGGCCATTCACAAATTTATAAACTAATCGTCGATTAACTTTGTGATGGGTCATATACTTGGCCACAATAAATAAATTATAAACTATTTATTTCCATTTTCTTTCCACCCATTTCAAAACCGTATCCCTTGCCCGACCCCACTAGAATATTGTACCTTGATTTGCCACCCATAAAATTCATCACCCATTTTCATGTCCAAGAGCACCTTCATTTAAAAAAACAATGTTTTTGTTCAATTCAACCTGAACTAGTGTATGCATGGTCATGTCAAAATCATATTATATCCCATGATGGTACGAGACGCATGATCCCGGCTTACTGTTTATGTGCACAGTATAATAATGTTTTTTATTATATTTTTCACTTATATTTCCTTACTTTGCAACAGTACAAAAAATTTAATCCTGAAGAAAATAAGAATTTAACCTTTTAATTTATATATATATTGGGATACTACGCAAGTATACATATCGTTATCAAATAATATATAACTTTTTTTATTAAGACCTGAATATTGAACTCACACGAAAAATTTACAATATGCAATATTGATTAACAAACTTTCTATTTCAAAAAGACAATTATTTAAACTATAGATATTTTTACAGTAATTAAAATTCAATTTTTTTTTGTATTTTTGAGATTTTGACAAAATAGTAACAACTTTTAAAGATAACTTGAGTTTATGTA
>NW_018164710.1:300024-300474 GCF_001263595.1 Phalaenopsis equestris | reverse complement strand
AGTTCTGAAGACCAGCTAGGCAAGGAAGATACCAGCTCTCACTCTAGAGTTCCCTCGATTCCCTCTACCTGGGGACTAACATCTCGTATTAGAACATAAAACAATAAACCAAGTTAGGGGTTTTAACCTGTCACTTTAAAGTCCTCTAACTCTACACCCTTCAAAGATTATTTCTCTATTTATTTACACTAAATCATATGAATTACATTCTCATTCATAAAAACTTATGTGATTCTTTCCTATTGTTGACTTAGACAATACCAGCCCAATTTTTACATGTTCTCACAACAGATTTTAACGTCTAGATAAGTCAAATCAAGAAGTAAATGAAGGGCATGAAATTAAATCATCACAACTTCTTCCAACATTAAAGACTAATACTCTCCACAACTTCCATCCAACACTTTAATTACTTATCATTTTAAGGAGAAAGATAAAGAAAACTACTCA
>NW_018164710.1:299047-299976 GCF_001263595.1 Phalaenopsis equestris | reverse complement strand
TCATTGTCAAACCAACAAGAAGTCTCGATTAAAACCAAAAAGTAGTCTAAAATAAAAGATAAAAACTTGTCTCAAATCCTCCATCAAACTTTTGAAGTTCCTTTGAATCTCTTCTCTTTTACAACACTCTTAACTCTCACAATAAAACTAAAAACAAAAAGGATAAAGTAAATTTGTGGAGACTGAAAATCTCTCCAAACGTTCCTCCCCGAACTTCTTCAAGAACTTCTCGAGACTCTCCCTTTTCAAGCACACTTCAAAAAGTCTCAACTTCCTTCTTTTATAAATTTGCAATAGGTGCCTTGGTAACTCTTCAAAATGTATCCCAATTCGATGTTTTCTCCAAAGGATGTCTCATTTCACAAGTCTTTTAATCATATTTTTGGTTCTAGTGGTCATAACCACCCTCTTTAGCCAATAGGTCCCTCAAATGTCTCTTCAAAATTTGGCAAAATAAATTAAATCATCAAATAACCACCTCTGGCACTTAAGCGTGGGGCCTTCGGCGCTTAGGCGCGGCCTTCTCTGTTTTATCGGCGCTTAGGCGCCAAAACTCCTTTGCACCATTTTCACATTTTTTACACCAAATTTGATCCTTTTCACTCCTTTTGGCATTTTTCATCTTCTTACTTGTATCTGAAAGAAAAACACACAAATACCTTCCATTAAAGCGCAATATCTCAAAAGTAAGTATAAAAATGTGTCTAAAAAAACTATATATTTTAGGTGTATCAACAAGTCCTGGTATTTTAGCAACCATTCCCTTCAAATTCATTTAAAATTCCACCAAAAACTCCGCATAATATTTTTATGCCTTGTTGGCACTATTTTGGGTGTGGAGGAGTTTCCCGTTGGAAGCTATCAGCCGCCGGAATCGAAATCTTCTCACCACTTCAGAAGGACATTTATGTTATATATATATATATATA
>NW_018164710.1:289437-298923 GCF_001263595.1 Phalaenopsis equestris | reverse complement strand
TTTCTCAAGTCTTATACTTTAAAAAGATCAAATGTAGAACCAATTTTTGATTAGGCACTAATCCTCAAGCTTCTCCTCCCTTACTTTTCTTTCTTTTCTTTTTTTTTTCTTTTTCTTTTTCTTTTTCTTTCTCTTTTTCTTTTTCAAACAACGATTACTATATCTGGATAGGCTTTTAATTGGTTTTGAATTTCACTTCTCCTTTCCTAAAGTCTTGATATAAATCTTTTACTTATAAATATAATGATAGTTTTGAAAATTATTTTTAATAAAAGAAATTTAAGTATTAAAAATAAAATTCTAAAAAACTAAATTTTTTAAAAATACAATTTTTCTTACTCACGATAGTTACACTATTTTTAACATTTTGTACACTAAAATTTTTAACTGAAAGTTTTTCTTCATTACTAAGAATTTTAACTAAATTTTCTTACTCATTTCTATAATCAAATTTTACTTCCCTAATATAACTTCATATACATGCTTTTCGAATCAAATTCACTTGTAGTAGATTTGAGAACAAATAAAATTCCAGCTTTTAAAATTTTTTTCATCCCCCCAAACTTAAATTTTTAACAGATTAAACTGTTTAGCATCAGATATATATAAGTAGGAATGAAAATTTAAAACTAACATGCTAACATGAATTTTAAACTCAAATTATACAAGTATAAAACTAAAAACTGGAGTAAAATTAATTTTTGATCAATTTTCTATCATTTTCATTATAATTCAACATATAGAGATTCATTAAACTCCTAAGTAGTGGGTACATACATAAAAACAAACAAACACACTAACTTTAATTTCAAGTTTCAACATAAAAACAAACACACTAACAAGATAAAAGAAAAATACAAGGTAGCAATTTTCTGAAATTAAAGTTTAAAATTAAAGCTAGCAAGATTTTCAACTTTTCAAAAGACATAGAAATAAGTTCAATCCTAACTAACTAAAACATAATAATCAACACACATCAACAATAACTACCCTAGAATTTAAAAAAAAATACTAACAAAACACAAACATCACAATAATAATTGAACAAAATTCCAACACATGACAAAGTCCAAAAAAGCACACAAATGCAAATGTATCAAGTCCTAACCACATAGTCCATCACATACTACAAACATAAAAATAAATCAGTCCTCCTCCTCCTCATCATCAGAATCAACGCTATTCCAAACATCTGCAGGCTAATAATCAGGGTATTTGGATATGAAGGAAATTCCACTCCTTGGTTACCCCTAATGAGGCTTTCCAAACATGAATGAAATTTCTCCTCATAATCGCTTTTTCTTCTATTATACCCATCAATATGATCTGCAAAGCTTTATAAATTTCATATCTTATCTGTGGTATTATTGATATTGTCCATCATCCTTAGCAATAATTGATTTTGAGTTTCAGTAGACTTACTTCTAGAAGTAGAAGCTCTTGAGGTAGATGGTCTAGATGTAGAAGCAGCAGACGACGACATCCCATGACTCTGTGAAAATCCTCATCTCTAGCCAAAGACAGAATGATCCGAATACGACTTCACATTTACACTTGTAATTGGCTTTAGAGGCAACAATAATTCTTCCCAGCTATCATACCTCACTCCAGCTTGCTCACAAAAAGAAAAGATCAAGGAAGCAAATCTAAGACTTGCAGTAGCAGCAGCAGTGGAAAAACTGATGATAGTCTGACATATCAAAGCTCCAATATTGATGAGCTTGCCTTTCTGAATACCATAGTTCAAAGTTTCTCTCTCCCTCGTAACTTCACTGAGATGATTTTTCACTGAGATGATTCTGAGATGATTTGTCGGTAACAGACGAGCTGCAATAAAGTAGTGTCACGCCTTTGATGATGCACTTAAATTTGAAGTGGAAAGGTTGACTCTCCTCTCATTTGTAATTTTCCAAAGTCCCCTTCCAACAGTCAAATATGAAATAATCTCATCCAATTCTTTCTCAGTAGGTCTCAGTAGGATTATGGTTTGCATAAAAACACAAAGTATCAGGTAGTAAATGGTAGAACATATTGATTACCTCCGGTGAAAAAGGTGCCAATTTTCCTGTAACCATGACTCGATCCTCTTCTGCCTCAGGGAGGTTTGCATAGAACTTTTGAACTATAGAGATAACAGCCACAGCATAAAAACAGCAAAATCGTTCTCATTGTCGGCGAACGATCAAATCTTCCATGGATCCACCTGACTTTTTGAAACAATGCTCAAGCATTAACTTTCGTGACTGTAGAGTGTCACTATACCTATCTTGAGCTTTCGAACTCACAAACTTGTTCAAATCAAAGAGGGTCTTTCCTTTACTCCTCTTCATTCTTGGGGCCATTCTACAAATTTCACAAAATTCCAAAATAACTTCAAAAATCAAGTCCAATCTACTAAACTTAACTCTTATAAGCATAAACTACACTTTTAATGCAATTTCCATAGTTTTTTCCACATTTTTCACCATGAATAGTGATTTT
The DNA here is from genome assembly GCF_001263595.1 of Phalaenopsis equestris. Taxonomy (NCBI): domain Eukaryota; kingdom Viridiplantae; phylum Streptophyta; class Magnoliopsida; order Asparagales; family Orchidaceae; genus Phalaenopsis; species Phalaenopsis equestris. Next base: position 296,442 of record NW_018164710.1, on the reverse strand, counting down.
TGGGTTTCTCCAAATGTACTAAAAATACATGGTGAAAATCAAAAATTTCAACATAAAAGTGAAGCTCTTACCTTAAGAAAAGCAAATCTAAAAATTTTTGCTCAAATCCACCAAGAAATCTAGAAAAAAAGGCTTACCCTAGAGTTCAAATTCGCGAACTCGAGAGGAAGAAGGTGACGGCGAGAGTAAAAATGGTGATTTTTGGGGTTACTTTTCACTTTTAATAGTTCGCAAACCGGTTTTTGTGAACCAACACTTAAGCATGGATAAGTGGCGCTTAGGCGTCTGCCTCTCAGGTTACATCGCGCTTAAGCGCAAGAATGTGGCGCTTAGGCGCCAGTCCACTATTTTAGATATTTTTGAACTTAAGTAATATGCACTTTTAGCCTAAGTATACCACCCCTAAATGGCCTTATAACACTTAAATGACTATTTTCCTCTCCCTTAACTCTCCTCTTTCACAAAATTCTCCAATATAACTAATTCAATTTGAGGCTAAAATAACACTAAATATTCACACAAATAAACACTTATATTCATTTACAAAGTCGTACAAGTACATGTAACACTTAATTCTCACTCCAAGTAGTCTCGGATGAGAAAATTTTCCGAAGTACAAAAAACTTAACACACATCACAATTAAGAACTAACATAAACTCTAAAAACAGTATTTAACACATAGCACATTAAACAATGACTCCTAACAAACAAACTTTAACACTAAACTTAATTTCATTCTTCATTTGTTGGGATAAATTTCGGTCTTTCATTAGTCTCTCCTTGGGCATTCAGAATATTGGGAATTCAGAATATAGAGTTGATAAAACGGACAGTGATGACGAGCTCTGATACAATCTTCTTCAATCTATTTTTGCTTAAGATACATCGCCATATCTGCTTCTTCTATATAATTAGTGTGACTAAATTGCATTTTCAATTGTCATCCAATATGCTCTAGATGGACATTAACTTCATTTACCTTTGTCTCAAGTAAAGTCACGGTTGCCTCAATTTTGTTGATCTTTTCCGCTATTCCTTCAATACTAACGACTAAGAAACCGTTATACATCTCTTGTTCACTTTGACTAATGAATTTCTTCCTCATGGCCTCTTTCTTTTGCTTCAAATCCATCTCCCATAAAAATATTTTATCTAAATCTCTCTTTCTCTTAGACTTTAGGGCTGAAAATATTTTTGGGGTGAAGTTCCATCACAAAACCCTTCTATTTATAGACCTGAATCCTTTCAATAACTTCTAGGCACGTCCTAAAAATGCCTTGGCATGTTTTAGTCAACTAATTGGAGGTTAAGCCTTCTAGAACATTAATTTTGCACATGGGTTTTAACTTTCGCGCTTAAGTGCCAGTGCTCAATTTTGCACTAGTTAACTTAAAGTCCAAATACTCATTTTAGCATGTCTAGATCACTAAATAAAGTCTTAAAATCAATACTAACATAGATTAGTTTCAAAAATATTACCCCAAACTTTCTTAATCACGCACAAACAAAAATCAAAGCAAACACACACTGATAATTATGGGTTGCCTCCCACAAAGCGCTTGGTTTAACGTCATCAGCCCGACGTAACCAGTGCTTATTTTGGTTGACCCAACATCATTCGATCGTTAGATTTATGTTGATCCCCTACCCCTACAAAACAAGGCTTCGGTCTATGACCGTTCACTTTAAATACTTTCCCAGTTTTAGGATCTTTGATATCCACAACTCCATAAGGATAAACTTTTATCACAACAAATGAGCCTATCCACCTGGACTTAAGTTTGCCTGGAAATAATTATAAACTTGCATTATATAACAAAACATGTTGCCCTGGCTAAAAATTTTTAGTAAAAATCTTTTGATCATGCCACATCTTCATCTTTTCTTTGTAAATCTTAGCACTCTCATAAGATTCATTCCTTATCTCATCAAGCTCATTTAATTGCAATAAACTTTTCTCACGAGCATCTTTTAAATTACAATTGAACTCTTTAATCGCTCAATATGCTTTGTGCTCAAGTTCAACTGATAAGTGACAAGCTTTCCCTAATACTTGCTTATATGGGGACATTCCTATAAGAGTTTTGTATGCAGTCCTATAAGCCCAAAAAGTATCCCAAAAAGCATAGTCAAGTTTGACTAACCAATCCTTTTTTGTTGGATTCATAGATTTTTCCATAATTCTTTTAATTTCCCGATTGAATAATTCAGCCAAACCACTTGTCTGAGGATGATAAGCAGTAATAATTCTATGATTTATATGATATTTCCTTAATAATTTCTCTATTATGGAATTTTTAAAATGACTTCCCCCGTCAATTATGATAACTCTCGGCATCCCATATCTACAAAATATATTCATTTTCAAAACTTTGCAACACTTTGAGCAACACATTGAGGTAAAGCAACAACTTCTATCCATTTGGATACATTGTCTACTAAAACACCTATAATATATAGTGTTTTTATACACATTTTTATACCTATTTTTGAGGTATTATGCTTTAATGAAAGGTATTTGTGTGTTGTTCTTTCAGGTATAAGCAAATGGATGAAAAATGCTAAAAGGAGTGAATAAGCGTCAAATTTGGAGCAAAAATGAAGAAAGGTGCAAAAATGAACTGGGGTGCCTAAGCGCCCAAGTCTGACGCCCAAGCGTCAGAGGCTCTACACCTAAGCACCAGGTACCCCGCGCTTAAGCACCAAAAGTAGTTACTTGATAATTTATTTAATTGGACCAGATTTTTGAAGAGGTGTTTGAAGCAACCCTTGATAAAAATGTGAGAAATAGCCCATGGACACGAAGATTCATTCTATTGGCTTTTGAGGAGACAACTTCTAAAATATTCATTGAATGGAGACACATTTTTTAAGAGCACCAAGGCATCCCTTGGATTTTTATAAGAAAAGACTTAGATTCTACAAGAAGGAGGCCAACAACCTAAACTTTACAACTACCATCGCCGCCGCCGCCGCCGAACACCTTTATTTTATTTTATTTTATATTGAGTGTTAGTTTATATTGTGAGAGAAGAAAGAGAATTCAAAGGAACATCATGAAAATTGGTGGAGAGAATTTGAGATAAGTGTTTATCTTTGTGTCTACACTTGGTTTTAATTATGTATGATTTCTACTTTTACACTTATGTGTGGTTGTGTTTTCTCCATAGATTCTCAGTAGTGGTGAAACTATAATTGGTGCAGTGACTAATTTTTCCTTTAATAACTCAAAAACTTTTAGGCACTCTTCATCAAAATTGAAATTTGTATCTTTCTCCAATAAATGACATAAAGGCTTAGCAATTTTTGAAAAGTCTTAGCGATTTTTGAAAAGTCTTTTATATATTGTTTGTAAAATCCAACATATCCTAAAAAACTTCTAATTTCCCTTACATTTATTGGTGGTGATAAGTTAGATATAACATGTATTTTTGTAGGATCTACTTCCATTTCATTTTTTGAAATTTTATGTCCAAGTAAAATTCCTCCTACAGTCATGAATTAGCATTTTTTCCCAGTTTAATACTAGATTTGTCTTTTTACATCCTTCTAGAACTTTCTCTTAATGATTTAAACATGTTTATGAGTCAAATGAAGTTCAAAACGCTGAAAAATCATCCATAAAGACTTCAATCCCTTTTTCAATTAAATCACAAAACAATGTCATCATACATCTTTGAAATGTTGCAGGGGCATTACATAAACCAAAGGGAATTCTTCTAAAAGAAAATGTACCATAAGGACTGGTAAAAGTTGTTTTCTCTTGATCCTCAGAAGTTATTTGTATTTGGTGATAACTGGTATATCCATCCAAAAAATAAAAGTATTTATGCCCAGCTAGTATATCCAGCATTTGATCGAGAAAGGGTAGTGGAAAATGATCTTTTCCTGTGAAAAGATTTAATTTTCTATAATCAATGCATATTCACCACCCTGTGACTTGTCTAATAGATATTAACTCATTATGTTCATTCACAGTCACAGTTACTCCTCCTTTCTTAGGAACGCAGTGAATTGGAATAACTCATGCACTATCTGAAATAGGGCAGATAAGTCCAGCATCTAATCACTTTAAAATTTTTTTCTTTACAACTTCTTTCATAACAAGATTCAATCTCCTTTGAGGATCAACCCTGGGTTTGCAGTTCTTCTCCATATGATTCTATGCATACAGATTGAAAGATTGATTCTTTTAATACCAGTTATTGTCCATCAAAAGGCTTTCTTAAATTTTCTCAAAATTTTCATCAATCTTTCTTCTTCTTCCATCATTAACTTTGAGGAAATTATAACTGGTAAAGTAGATGAATCACCTAAAAAGACATATTTTAAATGATCATAAAGTAACTTCAACTCAAGTTTAGGAGGTTTTTCTATTGATGGACAAAATGATTTATCTTTTTTTTATCGTGTCGAAGATTTCAAAACTTTCTCAAACATAATTTGAATCTTCCTTAAAAAGATCTTCACGTTGATCTAATTCATCTTCTTGCTCGTGTTCCAAATCTTTTACTTCAGATTTTTCTTTATAATTAGTTTTAAAATGGCATTCACTCAGATATCTTATAACATTCATTCTATAACATTCATCATCTTTACCTTTTGCAGGATACCTCATTGATTTTGAAATATTAAACATAATTGTTTGATCATTGATGCGCATAGTTAATTTCTCCTTTTTACATATCTAGAATTTCTCTTCATGTGGCTAGGAAAAGTCATCCCAAAATGATAGGTATCTCTTTATCTTCCTCCATATCCAGCACAATGAAATCAACAGGAAAGATAAATTGATCCACCTTCACTATGACATCTTTTATAACTCTTTTAGGGTACATTATCGAACGATCAGCTAACTGTAAAGTTACAGTAATAGGGTTTATTTATCCTAATCCCAATCTTTTAAATATTGATAATGGAATAAGGTTAATGTTTGCACCTAAATCACTAAAGCTTTCCCATAAAATTTGTCTCATATTCCACATGAAATTGTAAAGCTACCAGGATCTTTAAGCTTTTTAGAAAGCTTTTTTTGAATTATAGCACTGCACTCCTCACTAAGTTCAACAGTTTCATTATCTTCAAACTTCCTTTTCTTGTTGAGAATATTCTTCATAAACTTTACATACCTTAGCATTTCTTTTAAGGCTTCAATAAATGGAATATTAATTGTAAGTTTTACATTGATTGTTCCCGCATTACTGATTATTATCACCCGTAGTATTATTCCAATTGAAGTTGGGATGGTTCTTCCAACTAGGGTTATAATAGTTTGAATATGGGTTATTCAGCTTGTTATTTATGACATTCAAATTTTCTAATGAAGCTTGAGAATCTACCATTTAGCCTAATAAATTCTCTTCAATCATAGAGATAGGTTGAGAAAAATTCATTCCAAATTGGTCTAACTTCCTTGAAATTGCAGCAACTTGATTTGCTAACATAGTAAATGCATTAGATTCATGAATATTGGCTACTTTCTTTAGATTCACCCTCTCAGAAGGCCATTGAAAATTATTGGTAGTCATTTCTTCAATTAAAGCATAAGCGTCATGAAATGGTTTTGAAATCAATGAACCACCAGCAACGACATTGATAATAAATCTAAGAGACCCAGCTAATCCATTATAAAAAGTTTGAATTATTAACCAATCTGGTATAGCAAGGTGTGGACACTTTCTTAAGATTTCCTTAAATCGTTCTCATGCTTCATAAATAGATTCCTCTTCAAACTGATTAAAAGATGTAATATCATTTCTAAGCTTCACAGTTTTTGGTGGTGAGAAATATTTAGTAAGAAATTTTTGTGCTAAATCACCCCAAGTTCTGATAGATCCAGGTGCTAACGAATTCAACCACATCTTAGTTTTATCCCTGAGTCAGAAAGGAAATAACCTAAGTCTTATCGCATCATCTGAAACACCATCATATTTAAATGTAGCTATTTAAATGTAGCTTTAAATGTAGCACATAATTCTATAAAATTGGCAATATGTAAATTTGGATATTCGGTTAGTGATCCCCCAAACTGATTATTTGATTACATTTGGATAATAACAGGTTTAAGTTCAAATAAATTAACAACTACACTAGGTTTTTGAATACTACAATGAAATTCATCTACTATAGGGTTGGCATAATCTCGTAAAGGACGAAATTCTTCAAAATTCATCTACTGTAGGGTTGGCATAATCTCGTAAAGGACGAAATTCTTGATGAATTTCAGCATTTTTACCATTTTGGTTAGCCATTTCTCTAATTTTTTAGGTTTTTCAAAATTTTTAATTTTTTTGCTTTTTTCTGATATTCTTTTAAGAGTTCTTTCTAATTCAGAGTCGTAGGGCACTAGTCCTTTAAAACCTGAACTATGCATACACTAAAATAAAATTAAACAAACAAAAATAAAATATTATAATAATATATTCCTCTATAATAATATATTCATACAATAACTTTTAAAGTTTAAATAAGACTTTCAAAAAAAGAAATTTGCTTTCAATCAATTTTCAGTTTTTTCCCCAGCGACGACGCTAAAAACTTGATTCCGACTTACTGTTTATGTGCACAGTATAACAATGTTTTTTATTATATTTTTCACATATATTTTCTTATTTTGCAATAGTACCAAAAATTTGATCCTGAAGAAAATAAAAATTTAACTTTTAAATGTATATATATATATATATATATATGAATTTTATGCAAGTATACGTATTGTTATCAAGTAATATAAAACTTTTTTATTAAGACACGAATATCGAACCCACAGGAATTTCACAATATGCACTATTAAACAACAAATTTTCTATTTTAAAAAGACAATTACTTAAACTATAGATATTTTCACAATAGGTAAAATTCAAATCTTTTTGGTATTTTTGATATTTTGGCAAAACAATGAAAACTTCTAAAGAAAACTTGAGTTTATGTAAAAGAAAAGCACTTAATATGAAATATATTTCTCCTTATCATGAATCAATAATAAGTATAGGAATTCTGTTGTG
>NW_018164710.1:277557-289348 GCF_001263595.1 Phalaenopsis equestris | reverse complement strand
CATATCAGAACCTAAAACAATAAACCAAGTTCGGGCTTTAACCTGTCACTTTAAAGTCCTCTAACTCTACACCCATCAATGAATATTTTCCTATTTATTTGCACTCAATCATATGAACTACGTTCTCATTCATACAATGTCATGTGATTCTTTCCAATCGTTGACTAAGAAAATACCAGCCCAGTTCTTACATGTTCTCACAATAGATTTTAACATCTAGATAGCCAAATCAAGAAGTAAATGAAATGCATGGAAATAAATCATCACAACTTCTTCCAACATTAAAGACTAATACTCTCCACAAATTCCATCCAACACTTAATTACTTATTATTTTAAGAAGAAAGATAAAGAAAACCACTCAGAATCCGTGGAGAAAATAAAACCACACTTTAGTTTAAAAGGAAAAATCATTATCAAACCAACAAGCAGTCTTGATTAAAACCAAAAGTAGTTCAAAAACAAAAGATAAAAACTTATCTCAAGTCCTCCACCAAACTCTTGAAGTTCTTTTGAATCTTTTCTCTTTTACAACTCTCTTAACTCTCACAATAAAACTAAAAATAAAAAGGATAAAGTAAATTTTTGGTGTCTGAAAATCTCTCCAAATATTCCTCCCCGAACTTCTTCAAGAACTTCTTAAGAATCTCCCTTTTCAAGCACACTTCAAAAAGTCTCAACTTTTTTCTTTTATAAATCTGTAAGAGGTGTCTTGGTAACTCTTCAAAATGTGTCTCAATTCAATGCTTTCTCCAAAGGATGCCTCCTTTCACAAGTCTCTTAATCACATTTTCGTTTCTAGTGGTCATGACCACCTTCTTTAGCCAATAGGTGCCTCAAATGTCTCTTCAAAATTTGGCAAAATGAATTAAACCGTCAAATAACCACCTCTGGTGCTTAAGCGTGGGGCCTCTGACGCTTAGGAGCGGCCTTCTTTGTTTCACCGGCACTTAAGCTCCGGATCTGGCGCTTAGGCGCCAAAAGTTTTTTGCACCATTTTCACATTTTTGCTCCAAATTTGATCTTTTTTCACTCCTTTTAGCATTTCTCATCTTTTTATTTTTACCTGAAAGAAAAACACACAAAAACCTTCCATTATAACGCAATATCTCAAAAATAGGTATAAGCGCAATATCTCAATAATAGGTATAAAAATATGTCTAAAAATATTATATATTTTAGGTGTATCAACGCACTATAAAACAAAGAAATAGGCTAAATTGAATCAAAACAAACATGAAAATATGACATATAATTCATCATTGACCTGAAAGAGTTGCCCAAAATTAGACATAATCATACTCAAACTAAGGGAATGAGTGGAATATTAAAGACCAAGAACATGGGTAAGGACTTACGTCCGTCATGTACCAAAAAAGATATGAACCTCAGCCTAATTATTTGTACAAAAGTGGAGTCATGAGATGTTCCTTCTCTAAAGTAGTCACATATATAAATTAAAGAGTTATGGTGAGGTAGGCACAATCATACCAAGATAATGGCCCTAGTTAGCAACCCATAGTTCTATCTTTTTGAATAAAAAATGACTTATTTTACTCGGTCATATAACAACCTAGTAGTTGGTATATGAAATTATTAGTTCCCTCATCTATACCAAAAGGTATGAACCTCGTTTTGTGTTAGTAGATGAAACTTATACTTATCTCTCTATGAATGTGAAGCCCAAATATGATTTAAGATACTCCTTTTTTTGTTACAACTGGCGGTCTAAGAGGTTTTTTAAGATATAAGGGAGAGAGGTATGACAAAAGTGGAATTACATTATATAGTGAATAACTGGATAAGATGGGAGATAAAAGTTGATTTCATTGAATTAAAAACAATTTCCTCTTTATGCTAGAGATAATGAAAAATATGTTGAAGGTCAAGCTTACAACATGATTGTGTTCGATCAAGAATGTTAAAATTTCTTATTGATGTTGTAGAAAAAATATAATGAAACGAATAAGTAGGATTTCTAAAGTACATTCAAATGATTAAAAGTCTAAAAGCTCTCCTCAAAACTATAAAAAATATAAATGACATTAAAGATGTGAAGCATATGAAATGTGGGGCTTTCAACTTAATTGTATGACATCAAGAAGACCAAATATCACATCAATACAGAATTAAATAAATAAGGAAAGAAAGACTATACTTATAGCTTAATTATGTAAACAAAATAAACTTATATATTTCTTCCATGAATGGATAATAAAAGTGGGATTAAATTTAGTCGCACATGAAAACAATGCCCATTGATTTGAATCTCATCCAATTTTTGATGGAAATGACATCTAATTGCCTAAGTGTATATACAAAAGGTGATTTCTAAAGTAAAGATGACATGAAAGATGGGAGGCGCATCTTATGGCTATAAAGCATTTTAAGTATGCAACTATTGCTTTTATTTTTTCTATCTCCCTTATGATGAAGAATAAACTACTTCCAAACTTATATGGATTTGTTATGATGACCATCAATGAGGATTTAATATTTATAGAACTATATGTTTATACTCTTTCATGAATAGTTAAAAGCTTTTCTTAGTGTTCTAGAATATTAGTAACTCATTTTTCATTTAAAATGATTTTTGTTCTGTATTTTATCAGCAAAAATTTTCTTATGATCTATCATCTTTTAAATGCATAGTGACTACGCCATTATTTTAACTAGGTTGGCGTGACCACGCCCAATAATGGTGTGACCACTCCACAAGTTACAGTAAGATAGCGTGGCCACGTTATCCCTTAAAAAAGAATGACGTGACCACGCTGATGAGTGGGAAATACTTTAGGAAGAAATTTTGATGGCTTAAAATCTGGCTCGAAATAAAATCATATCTTAAAGCTTCTAAGAGAGATTTCTCTATCAGAGAATGTTTGGAGGCCGAAAAAAGAGAGTATGGGAGAGGATTTTAGGGATACCTTAAGGGATTTCTTCCTCCTTGGGTTGAAACCTTCAAGGGAGGGTGTTCTTATACATTGTATGTTGTGATAGATTTTGTATGAGAGAGAAAGCTGCTAACTTTGTTGGAGAAATAATTTCTTGTAAGTTTTTCATCTTTATGTTTCTTGAAATAGATCTCATGTGATATTTTCTGTTATGACTTTCTCCGTAATGAGCAGCTAAGTTTCCTTCATGTCTCTGTGATGTGGGAAGTATTGGATTTATCGTTAGTTTTCAATAATGTATTTTTATTAATCATTTGCTTGAGCATTTCATGTTTGATGTTGTTGGTAAATCTCTGATCTTCATTTACTCCTAGTCTGGCCAACTATGAAGTTCAAATTTCTCATGAAATTACGACCTCTAACCATATTATAGTTGAAACAAAGGGTTAACTACAAAATATTGAGAGAATAGACATATTCCAGTGGATCTCTTCAATCTTCCCAGGGAATCAGAAAAGACATGTAGAATGCCATGGGGATTGAGGAAGCCTCAACTTTAAAGATTCTAAGCTTCTTTTGACCTAGACATAGGCATAAGAAGTATCTTATCCCTGATTGACAACAATGACATAGGAAAACATTTTGAAAAACCATGATCACCATGATCTTGAATCACAGAGGCACAAGACTCAGCTTTCTTAAAGAAACTCATAAGTTTTCCTTTTGTTTTCTTCTTTCTTTTGCTGACAAGTATTCTATTTAGCTAGAACCTTAGAACTTAAAAACCTTTTTTTGATAATCTCTAAGCTATGTTAACTAAATTAGTAAGCTAGAGGATTTTTTGTGAAGCAAATCTCACACTCTTCATGTGGGATCAATATATGATACTTTTGAATCTCATTACTACTTGACACGTGCACTTGAGTTTTAAAGTTGACATACGTCATGGTAATTTTTTACATGTCAAGTTTTTGGCGATGTTGCCTGGGAAATCCGTTAATAATTGTTTCTGCTTTAGGAAAACATTTATAGAAAATTTTGGGATCTATGTTTGATACATTTTATTTTCTTATTTTTGTTTTGTGTTTTTTTTTGTTATTACATATGCATTGTTTTTGTATCTCCCAGGTCTCCTAGCTGGTGCTGAAAAGTTAAAAGATGAAAAAAAAAATTATTAAGCCAAAAAGCCAAAAATATTTTTTTTAAAAAAAATTCTTTATGTTCTTACGAATGCCAAAAATATTTTATTATTTTTATCTTTATTTTGTTTACTGTTTTTTTTTTTCATTATGTTAAAATTTTTTTTTAAATGTTTCATCATTTTGGAAATGATGCCACTCAGGAAAAATAATTTAGAACCTTTCAAGAGTATACCAACCCATTGATGGCTAACAATCACATGAATTTTGAATACCCTGACATAGGAGCTAGTTTTGAGTACCCCTCTTCCAATACCTACAACCCCAAATGGACTACTTACCCAAACTCTAATTAGAACATTAGTAATATTGATGTAGAAAGCTATGTTTGGGGCAGAACGTAAGCCAACCTTGTAAAATATTGGGAAAATCAAGGCAATGACCACATTTGTTAAACTCAACCTAGGGAAATCAACCTTGAGAACACCCAAATTGATCATGTAGGAAGTTGAAATAATCAAAATAGTGATTATTCTGAAGACAATAAGCATTTTAAACAAATTAGCAATGAACATACCAAATCAATTACAAAGCCAAGATGTCAAATTAAGACACTTTGAAAATCAAATGGAGCAATTAGTTAGCTTAGAAACAAGAAGAATGTCAGGGGAAGTAGAGGGCCATAATGTTGAATCTAAAGAATTGATCTATGAAGAGCAATTTGAGTTGGATGATTTTTGTCGGAAGATGATTGAAGAAAAATCTGCTTTTCTCTACTCTTGTTTTCAATGCACAACCTTGCATTATGAGGAGGACAGTTGAACTGATAATATCATCCACAAAAGTGTCGTAAGGGGAATAATTGGAAGACAACCCAAGGTAGGAGAGTAACACAGTATAATTTGATACAAAACCTAAAAAACCTATGAAGAACCCAACCCATGAATTAGGATACCTTGATTTTCTTTTTATGGACCCATTCTTACAACTATTGGTTAAAATAATAATATGCAAAAAAGAGAAATTAATTGGGAGAATTTTAGATTTAGAAAGTACCCTTAAGAATGATCATCTGAATAAACCCTCTACATACCCTCAGGATAACTATTATAGGTTTGAGTTACTCCTAAGTTAAGTAAAAAAGAGGGATGTTCCAACATAATAAGAATCACATTTAGTCTCATGGATGAGAAGGTAGGGCTTGAGGTTAAGTGCAAATAAATAGGGAAATAAGTTGTGATGGGCATAGAATTGGAGATTTTAGGGTTTTAGATTAAAATCCCCAATTTGGTCCAGATGTTCGGAAACTATAGTGAGATGTTAGCCCTCAGGGAAGGGGAAGTGGGAACTCTAGAGTGAGTGCTAGTATCTTCCCAGCCAATCCACTAGTTTAGGGACCAAACTTTGGATTAGCCAATGTACTTTACACACTTCACTGAGGGAAAAGAATAGAATTGCTCCTAGTTGGCACAATACCTTAGTTATATCTTAAAATTACTTTCTACACTAATTATAAACTCAATGCAAGGTAAAGGATGTTTTTATGCAAATTTGAACTTTTCATACATTATTAATTTAGAGTAGAGGTAACTTTGCATTTTAAAACCCTTTTTAAGTAAGTTTCACGTTTGCATTTACATTTAGTTAACATACTAGCATTCATTTAATATTATAAGATTAGATATTTCTCAAAATAATGCAATCATTTTCTATAGAAGTTTTTCTGCAGTTAATAGTAGGTTTTATTAAGATCAATTTTATAAGAGTTTTGGCTTTTCCCCGAGGGATCAAAACTAGGGTTTTTAAAGAAAATCTTATATTACTTGAAACGATACATATGATTGTGTAGTACCCATTGTGTGTAAATCTTTTTTATCATCTTTAAAAAATCTTTAAGTTTTCACCCTAGCCGCTAAATATAAATTCGGCCATGCTTTTGGTCGTATCTTTGAAATTACATAATTGCATAACTACGGGTCGGGTCAAGTTTTTGGAGTTATTACCTGGGAAACTTAGCAACGAAAATTTTTTGACTTAGTAAAATTTCAATTTTTAATTAGATAAAATTCTAATGTTATTTTTATATACGTACTTGTATCTAAAAATATAAATAAAGGAAAATATATTTACTGTTTTAGTTAGTGTGTTTTGCCTGTTTTAATATTTATCTTTAAAAAGTGTATGCGTATTGCAGGATCTAAAGGTTTAACACCTTATGATTCTGAGTTATAGTGGACTATTAGAAAAGTTAGAAAATAAAAACAAATTCATAATTTCCAAGAAATGGCGAATATTATTCATGATTATTTAGAAAATCAAGGTTATGAGATTGTACCAAAACCCTTAAGAGATTTTGTTAACCCTATGGTTGATGAAATTCATCAAAGTATACAAACTCCTGTCGTATAATCTAATACATTTAAATTAAAACCTACTGCCATTCAAATGGTACAAAATAACCAAATTGGGGGAACTCCATCTAAAGTTCTTAACTTACATCTTGCAAGTTTCATAGAACTTTGCGCTAAATTTTAGTTTAATGGTGTCTCCATTGATGATGTTAGACTTAGGATTTTTCCTTTTTCTATAAGGGATAAAGCTAAATGTGGTTAAAATCCTTAGGACTTGAATCTATTAGAACCTGGAGTGACCTAGCATAGAAATTCTTGGCTAAGTATTTCCACTATCAAAGGCTGCTGAGCTTAGAAATGATATTACTTCTTTTTTTCAATTTAAAGGGGAATCAATATACAAGGCTTGAGAGTGATTTAAAAAACTTCAAGAAGTTTCCACACCATTCTATGTCCGATTGGTTAATAATTCAAACATTTTATAATGGGTTAGTATGACTTCTGAGTTCCATTATTGATGTTGTTGATGGTGGATCATTAATGTTAAAACCTTTTGATGAAGCAATATTCTTTAATTGAAGAAAGTGCTACTAATAATTTTCAAATGCCTTATAAATGGCTAAATTTAAGAAAATAGCTAGTGCTCATGATTCTGACACTATTTTTTTGTTAACATCTTAAGTAGATGCAATATCAGAAAAGTTAGATCAATTGGGAATGAATTTATCTCAAACTCCTCTAGCGATTGAGGATAATTCATTTCGATAAATGATTGATTCCAAGATAACTACATTTGAGACTTTGAATGCAATTAAAAATAATCCTAATAACCCCCATTCTAACTATTACAAACCAGGTTGGAAAAACCATCCCAACTTTAACTAGAATAACAATTTTGGTGGAACTAACCAGCAATGCGGAAAAAATCAAGTGAACCCTTTAGATAACTGGAACAACTAGAGTAGTAATAACTATAGGCCAACTTATCCTCTTGGGTTTAATAGTAATCAATAAATTAGAGAGAATAAGTATTCTATGGAAGAACTTGTGTTACATATGGGAAATCAATTACAAAGTCAAGGAGAAAAATTAGAAATATGAAAAATCAACTAGGACAAATTGCTAATGCCCTTAGCAATATGCCTCGGGTAAGTCTTCCTAGTAATACTAAAGTTAATCCTAAAGACTAAAATAAAGAATAAGTTAAAGTTGTCCAACTATGAATTGGAAGAGAATTGGAGATGAGAGTTCAGAAAGAGATTGAAGTTGAGAAAGAGAAAAGAAATTGAAAATTATGTTGAAGATATTCATCAAGACCCAAAATAACATATTTCTCCAATGAAGATCAATTTAAAACGACCACCACCTCCATTTCCTCAGAGACTTCAATAACAAAAATTGGATAAATAATTTTTAAAATTTCTGAAAATATTTAAGAAATTAATTATTAATAATTCATTTGTTGAAACTCTCGAACAAACATCGGGCTACATAAAGTTTATGAAGGATATTTTTAATAAGAAGAGGAAGTTTATAGAAAATGAGACTGTTACCCTCAGTGAAGAGTGTAGCACAATAATTCAGAAGATACTTCCTCAGAAACCAAAAAATTATGGTAGTTTTAATATTTCATGTGCAATAGTAGATAGATTTTTATGAGAAAGCTTTAAGTAATTTAAGGGGTAGCATTAACCTTATGCCTTTATCTACTTTTTTAAGGTTAGGCTTAGGAGAGATTTCTTTCACTTCTGTAACTCTTCAGTTAGTTGATCGAACAATTACTTACCCGAAAGGGATTATAGAAGATGTGTTAGTAAAGTTGGAAAAATTTATCTTTCTTATTGATTTCATTGTATTAGATATGTAGGAAGATAAATAAATCTCACTCAATTTAGGGAGACCTTTTCTTGCTAGTGGAAGAGCTATGATAAATGTTCAAAAAGGTGAGTTAACCATAAGAATCAATGATCAAGATGTGATGTTTAATAAATCAAAAGCAATGAAATATCCAACAAAGGGAAGAGAGGATGAATTTTTTAGAATGGAATTTATCAATCAACTGAGTAGCAGCCATTTCAAGGAATGTTATGAAGACAAATTGGAACAACACCAATTTGAGATTGAAGAAGATATTGATCTAAAAGATGAAAAGATTAATGAGGAATGAGGATACAAATTATGTGAGGATACAAATTATGTTCAGGAAAATTTTGAGTTGTTGGAAACAATTGAAAATAACAAATCTTTTAGTCCTTTGATGGAAAAACTGCCTGAACTAGATATAAAAGTTTTACCTATACATTTAAAGTATGCTTTTATAGGGAACTCTTCTACATTGCCTATTATAATATCCTTAAAGCTGACTGAAGATCAAGAACATAAATTAATGGAAATTTAAAAGAATTATAAAAAAGCTTTTAGATGGATGATAGTTGATATTAAAGGAATCAGTCCTTCAATTTGTATGCACCAAATTTTAATGGAAGAGGACTGAACCCTATAATGAAAGAAGTTGTTAAGAAAGAAATTACAAAGTGCATAGATACTAGAATTATTTATCATGTTTTGGATAGTGCTTAGGTTAGTCTTATCCACTATGTTCCTAAAAAAGGGGGCATGATTGTATCTGTTAATTAAAAGAATGAATTAATTCCTACTTGACAAGTCGTTGGGTGGTGAATATGCATTTATTATGAAAAATTAAATCTCGCCACTAGGAAAGGTCACTTTCCTTACCTATTCTGGATCAAATGTTAGACAGACTAGTGGGGCACATATATTTCTGCTTTTTGGATGGATATATCGGTTTTCACTAAATTCCTGTAGCTCCTTGGAATCAAGAAAAGACCACATTCATGAATTCTTATGATAGTTTGCTTTTAGAAGGATGCCCTTTGGATTTGCAATGCACCTGTAACTTTTAAAAGATGTATGATATCCTTTTTTTGTTATTTAATTGAGAAAGGAATATAAGTTTTTATGGACAACTTTTCAGTATTTGGTACTTCATTTGAATCATGTTTAAATCATTCAGAAAAAAGTACTAAAATGTTGCAAATAGACAAATCTAGTTCTCAATTGTGATAAATGTCAATTTGTGGTTGCAGAAGGAATTGTACTTGGACATAAAATTTGTGAAAACAATATGGAAGTAGATCCAACAAAAATTCAAGTTATTGTTAAACTATCTCCTCCCACTAAAGTGAAAGGAGTTAGAAGTTTCTTAAGACATGTTGGTTTCTACAGACGCTACATCAAAGATTTTTCAAAAATTACAAAGCCTCTATGCCAACTTTTAAAAAAATATGCCTTATTTGATTTTAATCAGAAGTGCCTAAATGTCTTTAATTTATTAAAGAAAAATTAATCAGTGCTTCTATTTTAATCAAAAGTGCCTAAATGCCTTTAATTTATTAAAGAAAAATTAATCAGTGCTTCTATTATTGTTTCACCCGATTGGGGGAAACCATTTGAGTTGATGTGTAATGAGAGTGATTGTCCAATTGGGGATGTTTTTGGGATAAAAATATGATAAAGTTTATAAAGTAGTATATCATGCTCAAAAACTTCCTAATGAAAATCAAATTAATTATACTACTACAGAAAAAAGATTATATTATATATGTATTTGACAAATTTATGTCTTATCTTATTAGAATTAAATGTATAGTACATGCTGACCAGAGGAAAATATGTTGATATTTTCATAACTAGTTTATACTATTTTTGATGATATTGCATTTTAAAGAAATGTATTTTTGATGTTTTGTTGCATGAATGATGAATTAGGGTCAATGGAGCAAAAAGATGCAAAAAGGAGCAAATTTGGAGCGAAAAAGACCAAAATGTGGAGATTTGAACTAGGGCGCCGACGGCGAGTTTTTCCCGAGGCTACAGGACAAAATTCTCTAGAAGGCCGCCGACGACACCATCGAGGCTGCTGACGGCGAGATCGACGGTTATGTGTGATTGTGCATTGTATAAGGCCAAATTTTGGAGGGGCGCTTAAGCAACTCTTGGGAAAAATCATCCACATCCTTAAAGAGAGGATTTTGGCCGAAAATAAAAGAGTCTGGAGGAGTCTGGAAGAGCTCTAGAGTTCCTGGAGGTTAGAAAGGTTCCATTAGAGTGTAAAAATTGTGAGGAATTCTTCGATAAATTGTAAGAGTGGAGGGAAAGTGAGAGATTTCTTACTCCTTGCTAGTTCGAAGAGGAATTTTGTGTGCTGTAAAGAAAGGAAGAGATTCAGAGGAACTTTGAGGAATTTTCTTGAGGAGAAATTAGACATAAATTTATTTATTTGTTGTAGTTTGTATGACTTTGAATTTATATATGAATTCCGAGTTTTGTTGCATTTCCCTCATGAGATCTGAGTAGTTTTATCTATCTTTCTCCTTGTCTCGAGATTTGTCAATTGGTGATTTGGATTGGTGAAGCCATGAAAATGTTTAAGAAATTGTGATGATCTTTTCACTTTGATCTTAATTTACTTTCAATTTGGCCAATCGATTTGTTAAAATATGTTGAGTTTTACAACTAAAGTGAAGATTACATCCAAGATTCAGGGAGGTCAAAGCCCTTGGAATCCTAGCCTAGCCGCAGAATCAGTAACCAAGCATAGTATTAGTCAATGGTCTTTAAGCCTGGACCAAAAGGTAAAGAATAGGTATGCTCCTATTTGGCACAATATAATTTGAACTAATTCACTTTATCCATTCACTATAATTTCTTGACAAGGAGAAAGATGCTTTCTTATATATTGAATATCACAATCATACCTTCATTAGTATATTTCGTTGTTGTGATTAAAGTATTATTTTTTTCTAAAATCTTAGTTCGTAGTTTTAATTTACTCTCTGTGGGATCGATATCTAGGACTCCATTAGAGCCCTATATTACTTGAGCGATACGTATATCTGCGCTGATAAGTGTGACTTTAACATTATTTTGAATTATACATTTATATCTTTATCTAATTAAACGCATATATATAAAGTCACTGGTCAAGTTTTTGGCGCCGTTGTCGGGGAGTAAGAGTGAGTAAAAAAAATTCACAATTAGAGTAACAGAACAAATTAAGATTATTAGAAAAGTTTTAATTAAATTGCAACTTAATTTTATATTTAGTTACTTATATTACTGTGTACAGATTTCAAATTGTATGCGTAAATTTGAACTTGAAAATCTTATACCTACGATTCGAAATTAGAACGCACTGTTAGAAAGATTAGAAGATTGAGAAGAGAACCTAGAAATTCTGATATAATGGAAAATAACATGAATAATCAAGGAATAGAAAATGAACACCAACTTAGACCCCTACGAGATTATGCAAATCCTACAGCAGATGAAATTCACTTATCTATCCAAAATCCTGATGTAGCTGCTAATTCATTTGAGCTAAACCT
>NW_018164710.1:276199-276947 GCF_001263595.1 Phalaenopsis equestris | reverse complement strand
CAATATCAAAGAAATTAGATCATTATGGGATGAATTATTCTCCAACACATCCTATGATGGAAGAGAATTCATCTGGGCAATTTGTGGATGTTCAACCTTCATATGAGACTTTAAACGCTATTAGTAGACCCAACAACCCTTATTCGAATTATTATAATCCAGGTTGGAAGAATAATCTAAATTTTAATTGGAATAACAATTCTTCTACAAATCAACAATGGGCAAACAAGACATTAGGAAATTTATCCAACCAAGGAAATGTAAACTAAAGACCTTCTTATCCTCCAAGATTTAATAGTAACAATCAATTTAAGGAGAAGTTGTCTATGGAAGAACTGATATTAAACATGGGTCAACAGTTGTAGAATCAAGAAAATCAATTACAAATTCAAGAAAATCAATTACAAAATCAAGGAGCTGCTATTAAAAATATTGAAAACCAATTAAGGCATATCGCTGTTGCGCTTAGTAACCGAACAGTAGGATTTTTTCTGAGTACTGTGGAACCAAATCCTAAAGATCAAGGAAAAGAACAAATCAAAGTGATACAATTACTAAGTGGAAAGGAATTGGAGACAAGAGTGCAAAAAGAAATAGAAACTAAAAAAGAGAAAGAGGATACTGAAAAAGAAAAGGATCATGAGTACCCAGACTTAGAGTATCCATTTACACCTATGAAAATTACTGTTGAAAAACCTCCACCACCGTTTCCTCAAAGATTGAAGCAACACCAATAGCAATTTTTTAA
>NW_018164710.1:271699-275850 GCF_001263595.1 Phalaenopsis equestris | reverse complement strand
ATCAGTTACATATCCTAAGGGATATCCTAAGGGAGTTATAGAAGATGTGTTAGTAAATGTTGATAAATTTATCTTTCCTGTGGATTTCGTTGTTTTAGATATAGAGAAAGATAAGGAAATATCTATCATTTTAGGGAGACCACCTCATTTAAGTCTCTCCTTTGGGATGACCACACAAAAGAAACCCTCTCTGTCATTTAAACCTCTCCTTTGGGACGAGCGAGCCAACAAAGTCTCTCCTCCGGTACAAGCCAAAAAAATCTCTCCTCCGAGATGAGCAAATAAAGTCTCACCTTCGGGACGAAGCAACAAGTTTCTCCTCTGGGACGAGCCTATAAAGCCTCTCCTCCGGGACGAGCCTATAATGCCTCTACTTCGAGATCTCCTCCGGGAGAAGGCCTCTCCTCCGCAACGAGCCAACAAGGCCTCTCCTCTGCGATGAGCCAACAAAGCCTCTCTTCTTGGATGACTAAACAAAGCCTTTCCTCTAGGATGAGTAAACAAATAATCTTCTCAAAAATAGATCCACGGAATATCAAATCTAAAAATACAAAAACTTAACCAAAAATTTTCTAAAAAATCTATTTATCAAAGGCCATGAAAGGACTGATATATAACTAAGTCCAACTAGATGCTTATAAAATAGTATTTTCTATACTAATGAGTTTCATTCATATCGTAACTTCATCTCCAAGAAATATGTTGATAAGAAACTATTTCTATCGATTATAAACCCACCTGAACTTGAGTTGAAAACATTGCCTAACCACTTGAAGTATGGGATTTTGGGAGACTCATCTACATTACCTGTTATTATATCTTCAGAATTAAATGATTTGCAAGAGCAAAGACTGTTAGATAGAGTTGATCCACAAATGAGATTAAACCCTATGATGAAAGAAGTAGTTAAGAAAGAAATTTTGAAATGGTTAGACACTGAAATTATATATCCTATTACAGATAGTGTGTGGGTAAGTCCAATTTATTATGTTCCTAAGAAAGGAGGAGTGATTGTTGAAGTGAATGAAAGAAATGAAATAGTACCAACAAAATAAGTCACTGGTTGGCGAATTTGTATTGATTATAGAAAATTAAATGCCACCACCCAGAAAGATCACTTTCCCTTACCTTTTCTAGATCAATTTTTGAATAAACTAGTTGGGCATAAATATTATTGCTTTTTAGATGGATATATCAGTTATCACCAAATCCCTATTGCTCCTGAGGATCAAGAAAAGATAACATTTACTAGCCCTTATGGAACTTTTGCTTTGATGCCTTTCGGACTATGCAATGCACCTACAACATTCCAGAGATGTATGATGTCAATATTTTGTAATTTAATTGAACATGGAATGAAACTATTTATAGAAGATTTTTCTGTCTTAGGGACTTCATTTGAATTGTGTTTAAATAATTTAGAAAAAGTTCTAGATTTATGTGAAAAAATCAACCTTGTACTAAATTGGGAAAAATGTCAATTTATGGTTGCAGGAGGAATTGTATTGGGGCATAAAATTTTTGAAAATGACATGGAAGTAGATCGGGCAAAAAATCAAGATATTGAAAAATTGCCACCATCGAATACGGTTAGAGGGATAATAAGTTTTCTAGGACATGCTGGTTTCTACAGGCATTATATAACAAAATTTTCAAAAATAACTAAGCCATTATGGAAAATTTTAGAAAAAGATACAAAATTTGATTTTAATGAGGAATGCATAATAGCATGTGAACTATTATAAGAAAAATTAATCACTGCACCTATAATAGTCCCAACTGATTGGGAGAAACCATTTGAAATATTGTGCGATGCTAGTGATTATGCTATTGAAGTTGTTTTAAGCCAATGACACAACAAAGGTTTTAAAGTAATATATTATGCTAATAAAACTCTAAATGATGCTCAAACTAATTACACTACTACTGAAAGAGAGTTATTAGTTATTGTCTATACCTTTGATAAATTCAGACCTTACTTGATTGGAACCAAATGTATAGTGCATACAGATCATTATGCTATCAAATACTTAATGCAAAAGAAGGATGCTGAACTGAGATTAATTAGATTGATACTTCTATTGCAAGGGTTCAATTTTATTGTAGCTGATAGAAAGAGAAATGATAATCAAATAGCTAATAATTTCTCTAGACTAGAAAAAAGAAATATTAACTAATTTTGCTAATGAGATTTTTAAAAATTTCCTTGATGAATATCCCGGTTGAATATAGTTGTGTAAAATTTATACAGTTGACTCCGATTTATAACGGTGCCAAAAACTTGATGTGGTATTTTAGTAATAATAACGTTAAGATCTTAAAATTGGGATTTTATGCAAGTATACATATCATTATCAAGTAATATAAGACTGTCTGTTTATGTCCCAAATATTGATCCCATAAGGAAGGGTTAAATTTGAAATGATAAATTAACTAGAAAATTTACAGAAATAAAAAAAAAAATTATTATTACTAATTTCAAAAGTTTAAGATATTATAAAAGCTAAATTATTTACTACTAGCAGAATTTAAAAGCAGGTTTTAAAATTAATAACTACTAAACTATGTTTATGTGATGAAGTTTTCTAATATGAAAAGGCATCTTTAACACTACAATGAGTTTTTGGTTAAATGAGATGAGATAAATGGTTTAAATATGTATTATGCCAAATATGATCAATTTTATTTTTCTACCCTGATTCAGTGTTGTAGAAAATCTTTGGTTAATCTTAGGTTTAGTACCTAAATTCGTGGCTAGGATAGGAGGATACTGGCTCACACTCCAGAGCTCCCACCGCCCTTCCCCTGAAGGGTAACTCTCGCTTTAGTTTTTAAACACTAAGATCAAATTGAAGATTTTTAGTCTGTCACTGTCGTCACTATTTTTGGTTGGAGAAGTTGCCCGTAAGAAGCTATCGGTCACCGGAATTGAAATCCCATTGCTCGCTTTGGAAGGACATTTTAATTTACATATATATTTAGTTTGAGAAAAATATTAAATCAAACTGACCCCATATTTTTCATAGTTGAAATGAAAGAGCGTTGTACCTCAAATCCTGTATCTATCCCGAAGGATAAACACAAGACTTGAGGATGAGGCTCGATCAAATAAACTAAAGAATATCTGACATCTGTTTGGTCTGCGAAACCTTTGTATTTGCCGAAAAGTTCCCCTATTTAATATAAAGAATTAAATAGGTAAGCTGGGTTCGGACATGCTTCCTATAAGGGCAAGCACCTATAGTTAATTACTTCTTAAATGACAAAAGTCACCTAAGAATACTCTAAAAAAATGAAGAAATATTATCTTCAAGTAGTTTCAATGGGTAGGACTTTTCAATTAGATCAGACGTAGATGTTTGAAAGGGGATTGGTTCAAATTTGTAATATTTTGTTGTGTAGCCCAAAGGAGGACGAACTAAGGGATGTGATAGATCCAAACTAAGGGATGTGATAGATCCAGAGGAGAACCTCGGTGACTTCCCAAGCTATCATAATGCTTGGCTTCAGTTTTGAGGAGAAATATTTAGGCGTTTCATCATGTTAAGTTTATTAGTTAGGGCATACATTTATGTGAAATGATCACATAAATAGCCTGAAAGATGTGAGGATTTAGGTCCTGACAAACGACAACCTCAAAATCCTAAGATGAGTTGGGGCTTATATTGTATAGCATGGCTATACAAAGGTCTAAAGATAAGGTGAGATTTACATTGCATAAGCAAGAAAACTCGAAGTCTTATGACTTTATTGTTTAAGTCTAAAGAAGGAAGATTGGTTTAGTTGGGGAAGACGGGTTTTGCCGTTGAAGATGGTCGTGTTGCCCACCACTCTAGCTCCAAGCTCCTTACTGTGATGAGTTTGAGTTTTTTAGTATGTCAAGTTATGATATCAAATTAGGTGGCCCTATGGTTGAAGTTCATTAAATTTATCGGGGCATGTTAAAGTTGATTAGAGCAACACCGGTTCGGACCCCATGGTTCCCTCATTCCGGTACCACTATTTTCTATTGGATTCACTTAGTCTAAATGAACTTACTAAACTCAACCTAATGAGTTCCATAATTTCATTTAGACCATTGGAAGCCACGTTAGCAACCGTAGGTTACCTCCTCCGAGGGATTCCCGATCATCCGATTAACAAAATTTTCA
>NW_018164710.1:270756-271117 GCF_001263595.1 Phalaenopsis equestris | reverse complement strand
TTTTTCGATCATCTAGACTAGAGGATGAAAGAACATTTTGATCACTCTGGACATTTAGAAGATAGTTTGATACGACTAATGAGGAGGATGAAACTGATAGAAGAGGATTCTACTGAAGAATTTCCATTCCGACCCTTCTACAACCTCTTCGTTCATGCGCAATCAATGGGTGATCTCAGAGGTGAAACGAGCACGGAATCAGACGAGTAGTAGATTTATTGTGCTACCTATGTGTTTATGTGTGTTTAAATTTGAACTTTGTATTTGATTTGCTTTAGAATGATTTGCTTTAGAATTAGTATAGTTGAGACTAAGCATAGAAAGTTTTGTTTTCAGCATTTTGAGTGTTGTGGCTTGGATT
>NW_018164710.1:269520-270629 GCF_001263595.1 Phalaenopsis equestris | reverse complement strand
TATTTGTGATAAGTACATCATTTAATCACTTAAAATTATGTCTATAACGATTAAATGGATGTCATTGAGGCTTGAAATTGATCGAAATCACAAAAATCTTGAATTTGAACATTTTGAATAGAGCCCGCCAACGACGCCCTCGATGTCACCGACGGCGGAATTTTCACGAGACTTCGGGTCAAACTTCCCTCGATGTCCCCGACGGCGGAATTTTCCTGAGACTTAGGTTCAAAATTCAATAGAGCGCGTCGAAGGTGCCATTGACCCGCCGACGTCGAGCTCGTGAAAATACACCTTTAACCGTGATTTTGACCAGTCAACCGCCACTATTCATCATCCCCTTCCTCCTAAAAACACAATTTTTGACCTAAGGCTTGAGAAATCTTGGATTGGGAGGCGATTTCGAGACTTTTTGACACCGGATGTGATCCTCTCTAGGTAAGAGCTTCATTCCAAGCTAAAAATAATTGATTTTCACCATGGATTTCTTCCACAATGAGGAGATCCTAAAATTTTGAAAATGTGAAGAAAATTTTGGGAAGAAATTCATGGAACTTAGTGTTAAACTCTTAGAATTACTTGTAGAAGACATTATTTACATATTAGAAGTATAATTTGTAATTTTTATTTAATTTGATTAGATTAAAATGGCTCCACGAGAAAAGAGACAAGTTGAGTTTGATGAGTCTCGCTTCGTCAATGCGATGGCTCAAACCCGATTTACTTCAGTATTTAAAAGAAAGAAGTGTATACAAGATCGAATTTTTGAGAGTCCGGGTGGAGAAATTGAACGAGTTATTGCCGAGCGGAGGTGGGAAAACCTTTGTTACACCACCAACAAAGCTGATGCAAATGTTGTGAAAGAGTTCTACGCCAATGTAATCTATTCTGAAGATGGAATCGTTCCGTCCAAGTGCGTGGATTTCTTGTTAAATTTACCGCCGACTGCATCAACACTTTTTACGAAGTCCCAGATTCTTATAGTTGTCACTATGAATCCTTTACTACAATGGAAGACACCCTGAATGATGTGATCAACTTTCTCACTGATGGGAAAGGAACGTGGAAGATTAAACAACGAGAACGGGTAAACTTTTCTGCCTTTTCTG
>NW_018164710.1:267351-269071 GCF_001263595.1 Phalaenopsis equestris | reverse complement strand
GCATAGAATTAATAAATGAAAGGATTGGAGGTTTAGAACGTCGACATGATTATGATAGTGAGTACCTTCAGAGGCATTCAAATTTTGAGGTAACTTATTACGAAGCTCAGGCCCGACACTACAGAGGTGAGCCTGATGTCACTTTTCCCGAGTGCCCTCGATATACTCAGTATTAGCCCGATCCACCTGTTGATCAAGGCAACAAAGATACATTTTGGGATTTTGATAATTGAATGAAACTGATGTACTTGTATTTTTATTTTTGTAATTTGTGTAATCTGGACAATTATTGTTTGTACTTTTAATTCTTATGTTGTACTGGACACTTTCTAATTATTATTTTAAATGTTTAATGTGATAGTTGAAATGTGCATGTGTAGTTTATAGATGTTGATTAGCACTTTGTGGACTGTATTGTAATGTAATTTTTATTTCGCATTTTAATTATTATTGTTTTGTTTAGTATTGTGATTGTGTCAGGAAATGTTGTGCTTGTTTAATGTTTTAGTTTTATACTTATTTCAAAATTTCATAACCCAGAAATTTCTCTAATGATTTATATGTGTAGAAAGCTCCTAATATTACAAACCAGGTGAAGTAGAAATTATTAGAAGGCTTGCAAAAATTTTAGAATGATGAAAATGCTTAAAATACTAAGGTATGATTTATATTTAGCGTTTTTGTTTCCACCTATATTATTTTATATTGAAAAATTTAAGTTTGGGGAAAGGAAAAAAAAGATTAACTATTAGACGTCCTCTATTTAATTATTTTCAAAAATTATTTATATGATTTTATGTAGTGAATTTAATTCAAGTAACTATACTTTTGTAACTATTTAAATATTATGGTAGATTCAAACGAATATTTTTGTAATGAAAATTACTTATGATGTTTAGTATAAACGAATAAGATTATACTTAACTATTTTAAGTAAAGGAAACTATATTTTGAAGAATTAAGAATCTGGAAATTTATTTGAGAAGAAATGATTGGGACTCAATAATGTAAAAACTATGAAATATCTATAAGGTAAAGGAATACTTTGAGTTTCAAATTTAAGGAAAGAAAAGTGAAGTTCAAAAT
Source organism: Phalaenopsis equestris (assembly GCF_001263595.1). Taxonomy (NCBI): domain Eukaryota; kingdom Viridiplantae; phylum Streptophyta; class Magnoliopsida; order Asparagales; family Orchidaceae; genus Phalaenopsis; species Phalaenopsis equestris. Next base: position 267,985 of record NW_018164710.1, on the reverse strand, counting down.
CATTAAAGGTATAATAATCCTCACTTGAAAAAAAAGGAAAAAGAAATGATTGAAAATAATCCCTGAAATCAAAAGAAAAATATATAGGATTGAAAACAATCCAAATAAAAAAGATAAAAGAAAGAAAAAAATTATGGATGTGAGGAGAAGCTTGAGGATATGCCTAATAAAAAATTGGATTCACTTGAATCAACTTGAGGAAAAGGCTTTATTACATTTTGTAAACTCATTCCTGAACTTATATTTATGAAATAGATCTTTTATTAGTAGTATTCTCATGAAATTTCTATCATTTGAATATTCTAAGCGACTTAATATTGCAATCTATAGTCATTCTTGAAATGAATAGAAGACTAGAACTCTTAAACTTAACTTGATGATTAGATAATCTTGTGGCTACAGAGTTAATTCAATTACTTGAATTTTTCCTGAAAATCTCACTATGATATTTATTTAAATCAAAATTATAGTGTTTTCTGAATTAAAACTTTACTACAATAGATCATAACCTTTCTATAGTACGAAAATTACTTGAGGACAAGCCATAGTTAAATTTGGGGGATTTTGACCACAAGAAAATATGTTGAGATTTTCATACCTATTTTATACTGTTTTTGATGATATTGCACTTTTA
>NW_018164710.1:251437-266213 GCF_001263595.1 Phalaenopsis equestris | reverse complement strand
AATTTGAACTAATTCACTTTATCCATTCACTATAATTTCTTGACAAGGAGAAAAATGTTTTCTTATATATTGAATATCACAATCGTACCTTCATTATTATATTTAGTTATTTCATAGATAAAATTACATATTTATTTCAATTTTCTATTAGTGACAGGTAAGCAAATTGAACTTCTTTGTTGTGATTAAAGTATTATTTTTTTTTCCAAAATCTTAGTTCATAGTTTTAAACTATTCCCTATGGGATCGATATCTAGGACTCCATTAGAGCCCTATATTACTTGAGCGATACATATACTTGCGTTGATAAGTGTGACTTTAACATTATTGAGAATTATACATTTTAAGAATTATACATTTAATACATTTGTATCTTTATCGAATTAAACGCATATATATAAAGTCGTCGGTCACATATAGATCACACTGTTATTAAATTCTGATGTTGAAGAAGGATGCAAAACCAAGGTTAATCAGATGGGTCCTTATGATTCAAGAATGTGGAGTAGTACATTGGTAAGGAACGGATAATCAGATTGTTGATCATCTATTTAGGCTTGAACCTGAAAATTCAAACTACATTAAAAATGAAATTAATGAATATTTTCCTGATGAAAATTTATATATTGTAACTGAAGGACGTGTTTCGTGGTATGCCAACATAGTTAAATGCATAGTTAGTCACATTTTATCCTATGGTTTGACATACCCACAACAAATGAAATTTAAGTATGACGCAAGATCTTACTTCTGGGATGAGCCATATCTATATAAACAATGTAAGGATCAAATTATTAGAAGATGTGTACCTATGGAAGAAACTTAACAAATTATTAAAAAATATCATGAATTTAATTTTGAGGGACACTTTGGGATTGATAAAATTGCATATAAAATTTTACAATCTGGATTTTATTGGCCTACGATATTTAGAGATGTTAATACTTATGTAAAAACTTATGATCGATGTTAACAGGTAGGCAATATCTTTAGAAGAAATGAAATACCCCTCAATGTTACTTTAGAAGTTGAAATTTTTTATGTTTGGGGTTTAGATTTTATGGGACCATTTATACCATCTTTCAAAAAAATATACATATTAGTTGTTATGGACTATGTTTAAAGGTGGATAAAAGTTATAGTTTTACCTTGCTGTGATGCTCGAAGTGTTGCAAAATTTTTAAAGGGAAATTTTTTTAGTATATTTGGGATGCCAAGAGTAACAATTATCGATGGGAGAAGTCATTTCAGGAATAAGAAGATTGAAACATTAGTGAAAAATTATGGTAATAGACATAGAATTGCCACTGTTTATCTTCCTCAGACCAATGGTTTAGGAGATTTGTCCACCCCAAAAATTAAAAGAATTTTAGAGAAAACTATAAATCCTAATATGATGGATTGTTGTGATAGATTGGATCGAGCACTAAGGGCTTATAAGATGGCTTACAAAAATCCTATAGGAATGACCCCATATAAACTCATATTTGGGAAGGCTTGTCACTTACCAGAGAATTGGAGCAAAAAGCTTATTGTGATATCAAAGAATTTAATAATAACTTGAAAGATGCTAGTGAGAGATGATAATTGCAATTGAATGGGCTTGAGGAAATCAAAAAAGAATCTTATGAGAATGCAAAGATTTATAAGGAAAAGCTGAAAATATGGCATGATCAGAAGACTTTAGTAAAGAATCTAAGATAAGAAGTTTTACTATACAATTTAAGATCAAATTTATTTTTTGAGAAACTGAAGTCTAGGTGGTTAGGGCCATTCATTGTAATAAAAGTTTATCCTTGTGGTGTTGTAGATATCAAGGATCTGAAAATGAAAAAATTTTTAAAGTGAATGAACATAGGCTAAAACCTTACTTTGAGGGAAATAGATCTATATATAATGAAATCCTAATGTTGAGTTAATTTGAGTAAGATGTGGATAGGTCGGGCTAACGACGTTAAACAAATCGCTCTGTGGGAGTAAATCTATAGTTATCAAAATTAATTGAGTATAGTTGTTTTAGATTTTTTGTGTGTATTTAATTGATTGAGTTTGAGAGTTGCAAATGTGTTGTTACTACTTAATATAAATTAATTCATGACCTAGGGGAGATTAAGACGTGTATTGGGACCTTTGGAGGACCAGTTCTTTGTTGAACTCAATTTTGGCGAGGTCATTCCTTCCTCTTAGTGCTTAGGATCTAGCCATAGAGCTTTCATTTTAACAATCCTAGAAGACTAGAGATGGAGCCCACCTACATAGAAATTCAAACCACCTCCTAGCTCTCTTTGAAACCCTACATGGATGGTCATGAAACTCAAGCACAAGCACTTGGAAAGTTGAGACCAAGACCATTATGTCAGGATTCAAGGATGAGCCCCCATAAAACTGTTGAACTTAGGGCAACCCTGGGTGGCTAGAATTTATCTCGCACACACTCAAGCACATCACAATTCCATATTTGTCCTAAAACTCTGAAATTTACACTCATTGGACCATTTTTCCTTTGTTCTTTAAGAAACTCATATGGATGATCCCAAGTCTATGGCCTTTGGTTGAGATGGCTAGGACCAACATGTGAAGGTTCATAAAAGAGTTGTCAGAGTTGTCATTTGGCAAGAGAGTTGTCATTTGGCAAAACACTTGGTTCCAAAGTGGTTGTGTTGTCAAGACCCACGACCAAACACCCCTAAACCCTTAAACCACATAAAATACCCAATTTTGTCAAAATTTAACAAAATTACCAAAATGCCCTTGGAACCCGAAATTTCCAAAAGTGGCCCAAATCCTCAAATTCTCTCTAAAAGTCATGAAAAATCATTTCAAATTACCTAAATTGATCAAAACACCATAAATTCTCCAAAATAACCCTAAATTTGCAAATAATTACCAAAATACCCTTCATATCCCAAAAATTCCCAAAACCTCCCAAATAATTCCAAACCTCCCCTAAACCAATCCCAACCACCCAATGGGCCCAATTTGACCAAATTGACCCATTTTGACCAAAATCCCATTTTTGCCCATAAATTCCCCAAATTTTCCAAAATTACTCCAAAAATTCCTAAAATACCCAAATTTACTCTAAATGTCCCCAAAATCAATTTGAATCTCCCAATGTCTTCAATTATGTCCAAATCCACCAAAATTGCCTAAATTTCCCAAATTGCCTCTAAAGGCCCAAAACCCCAAATTTGCATCCAATTGATCAAATTGACCTCTAATTTTCATCCAATTCATTCCTAGCCTACTCAATTTCAAAGTTCAAACCCAAGCCCAATCTGATTAGCACGCGATTAATTTAAATTTAAATCATTCATGCATATTTTAAAAGCCCAAACTCATGCATTTTTAATAGCCCATGGCATTTATTTAAAAGGCCCAAATTGAGCCCACATGACTTAAAATCCCCTCCTCATCATCACATTCTAATTTAAATGTTCATCATGGGCATCATAACAATCATACCATGCATGCAAATGAGCTTTTATCCAAATTGGGCATGATGGTATCTTCTCCCCAAGAATTTCATAAAAATAAATTCCCTTTTGCATGAAAGTTTACCATGGCATCATACATGGAAAGACATGTCCCATGGAGCCTTCCATGGACATCACAATGTCAAAATTGCCAAAAATGGTAAAAGGAGGTGACAACTCCCCCTCCCTCCTTCACTTGGACTTTCCCTCTTCAATGCAACAATTAAAACTTTTCCTCATGACCAATCCAGCTTTTTGACCTCACCCAAACCTTCCTTAGGGTCAATCTAAGCACCCTAACCATTTTGGGATCAGACCTAACCACTTCACCAAGAGTTTAAACCTAACCTAGCTCTCTTAGCCTAAGCCTCATTTTCACCTTAGATCTTCACCTTGGACCTTACCTAAAATCAATATGAGTTGACCACTCAGTCCCCCTAACTTCCCTGAGCTCAGACGTAACCTGGATCTGGCTGGTCAGCCACCTCAGTCGCTGGAATATACACCATGCCCGAGGGGCTCAAATGGAAAAAAACTCAAAATTCAACTCACCTGAGTTGGCTCACTTCAATTGTCCATCACAACCTTTCTTCCCCCCACCTAAGCGATTGCTTTGCCACCATGGCATGCCCTATTGGCCACCAAAGCACTTTGTATAAATAGCAGACCTCCCAAGCCAAATCGATAAGAGTGCTCAAACCCTAACAAAACTCTGCCAAATTTTCACCAGACCTCTTTGGAACTCTGAGAAGTCAATCCCCACCACTTTCTTACCCCAATTCCCACTGGTTAACCTCAATTTCAAATTAAAAAAAAAGGCTTTCACGTCCATCCCTCCAAATAAATCAATTCCCCAAATTAACTCACTCTAAAGCTTCACTAAGCAAGAGGAGAACTTCCCCAATAAAAGCCCCATCATTTGAGCCCTTTCTATCAATTCAATAAATTAACTCACTCTTAAGCTTCACTAAGCAAGAGGAGAAGTTCCCCAATAAAAGCCCCATCATTTGAGCCCTTTCTCATAGAGCTAGACCAAGCCCGCGTCTCTTACTTAGACCTTATACCAGATGAAAGGGACACTTCGAGGAAAGTCCTTGGACTCCACTAAAGCTTTTGGAAGAACCCAATCAAGGCCTCGCCTTATGGGCAAAGGTATAAACCACCAACCTTAATTTTCGGCTCAATTTCACTAATTCTGAAGAAAAGTTTAATTTCATGAGCATGTAACCGTATATACATGTTCATTTTGACTAGATGATGGTGTAGGATCAAATCTTGCATGATTTAGTTGAGAATAGAGGGAGAAATTACATGTTCATTTTGACTAGATGATGGTGTAAGATCAAACCTTGCATGATTTAGTTGAGAATAGAGGGAGAAATTAGGTTTAGAAAATGAATTGTTTACGGGTTAGGTCATTTGGGACGATGACTAAGGGTCGTCTAATCGCGTGTGTATCGAACGGATGGAAGAAAACACGTTAGATGAATAGATGGACTGGTAAATAAGGGATGTGTGGCGACTGACTCAGAAGGCGGTGTCTAATAGCGCGGTGGCACGTAGAAAACTCGGAGCTGTTGAGGATTGCATGGCACCGAAGAGGATAAGTAGAAAAATAGGCTTCTTTTGATTTAATTAATTCATTAAACTTCAAAAATTCATAACTTGGTGTAGAAAAATCATAAAAAAATAAAAATGCCCCTGTGCTCAGTGAACAGAGAACAATCATGTGGAAAAAAATCAAATTATTTAACTTATATTTATTTTTAAATTAATTAAATACCCTAAACCTTCATTAAATGATAATTAATTAAATATGAATTACCATAAAATGAAAATTTAAGGGTTTTTTCTCTTTATGATTGGAAATATTTTCAGATTTTTCTATAGTCAAAGAGCACTTCTAGCATGGTGAACCCTCATTTCCAAAGTTAAGTCACCCTTTTTGCTTAAAATAATTATATAAATTAAAATAAAAATCTAAAAAAGTATAGGGTTTTCTTTGGTAGGTTCATTGTGGTCAGAGGGTGTAAGAAAAATAAAAGTTAAGTTTAAAAGTTTTTAAAATAAAATTTCTTAAATAAAAAAATTAAATAAATAAAATATTATTCAAAAAATTATAAAAATTGAGCGATGTTGAAGCTCATGATCACCTTAAGCCTCTGTAAAAATTTGGAACCACTAAAAATTTGGAACCATTTTATTTTGATGTAACCGCTACAGTGTGTTTTTCGAGGAAAATGAGAATTTGGCACAAAAATAATTATAAAAATTAAAATATAACTCAAAATATTTGAAAAGTGGTTTGGAGTGTACTTTGTGACTAGGGGCATTGAAGAAAATAAATCTGACATTAAAATAAATAGTCCATTTTTGGGCTATTTTTCAATTGATAATTAAAAATTCAAAAAAATCTCAAAAATACAAAAATACACCAAATATCCATAATTGTTCACTGACAACTTGGGATCAAATAAAATAATTTTCCTAATTTTCTTAGTAAAGATATGTTTTTTAAAATGCATAAAAATGTATTTTCCTAATTTTTCATTAAAATAATTATAAAAAATAAAATAAATATCAGAAAATTATAAAATAAATTTCTCTGAGTTCCTTGAGTTAGAGAGAGCAAACAAAAATACAAAATTGGTTTTTCAAAAAATATACATTTTTTATTTAATTAACCATCAAACTAAATAAATAATTATAAAAAGTATAATATAATGCAAAAATTCATGAAATTTAACCCAAGTGATTCTCCAACCTAGGTGAACCTCCAATAATTTTCCAAATGATAGAAACTTTACTTTGATTGATTAATGAATTAACTTTAGAAAATTCTATTTTTGGATTAATAATTATAAAAAATAAAATAAAAATCAGAAAAATATGATTTCCTCTATGGTACCTTAATTAGCCCTTGAGAAATAGGTAGCAAACTTTCAAGCCCATGTGAATTAATTTAAATGCTTTATGAAGATAGGAGCATTTGGGGAAAAATTATTTGGGGCAAAATTGTAAATTCCACCTTTTCACTCCAAATCAAAATTTTGGGTGAGCTATGAGTTTAAAGGGTAATACTTGGATCCTAAGTGACATTCTAAGGTGATTGAAACATGAGGGTAAGAGGTAGAAACCAATTAAGCTCCTTTTTAGAAAAGAAGGAACCTCTATTTTAGAAAGGAAGGGTATAAATACAATTATTCAAATTGTTGAACATTGGAAGATGAAATTGACTTGAATGACTTAAATGTTTTGGGGACATAAGTTAGGAAGTCAGTAATCTAGTAATCTAAAATCTGAAACCAATGGTTGAATCATGGGTCAATCTTTTAATTAAACCTTCTTAACAAGACTTTTCCTAAATTGCACAACCACCCCTAGTGTCGTTTGAGCTTTGTAGTGAGCTAAGTTCAATCTAAAAAAACTTGAGTGTTAGTTGGAAGATCGATACTGGGGTTTTTAAGGGTTAGTTTTCTACAGTTAATTGTAGGTTTTATTAAAGTCAATTATGTAAGAGTTTTAGCTTTTCCTTGTGAGATCGATACTAGAGTTTTTAAAAGAAAATCCTATATTACTTAAAACGATATGTATACTTGCGTAGCACCCCTAGTGTGTAAATCTTTTTTTATCATCTTTATATAATATTTAATTTTGCACACTAACCGCTACATATAAATTAGGTCATGCTTTTGGTTGTATCTTTGAAATTAAATAATTGTGTAACTGCAGGTTGGGTCAGTATGGTTGACTTAAGTCCCAGCAAGTATTAGTGCATCATTGCACAAAAATTTTTCTGTTAACCAAGATAAAATGTGTAAGGCTATGTGGCAAAATAGAGGCCCTAGAGAAATGCTTGGCTTGTGATATGTTAAAAGCCAGATAAAGGAAAACTTCTTATTGCCTCATGTAGAATGATTTCTACATCTGAAGGTAATGAGGTTCTTGCCACTTAAAATGAGGAAGTTGAGGTCAAGGATGCTCCACTTCAATTGAAGGATAATGTCTCTTTGAATATTGATGAGTTCATTAAGATCTACTTAGGTACAACTGACGATCCTTGTCCAACCTTAATAAGCAAATTCTTATCAGATTCTATTACTAATAAAAACATAGAAATCTTGAAAGAATTTTACAATTGCCTCATGTTGAGTTATGTTGAGATGCTCGATTTTGCTCCAGAAATAGTTGTGCTTAATTTAGCCATAAATGAGTAACACTCTTATAAAATATATCTTCAAGGAATACATCCTAATATAAATAAATGGTGATTAATGAAATCAAGAATCTCATTGAGACTAATTTTATTAGAAAATTTTTGTATCCAACATGGCTAGGAAAATTTCAAATCCATTTGAAAGAAAAATATACAAATACACATTTTCCTAGACTTTCAAGACCCAAATAAGGCTTGCCCAAAATATAGTTTTCCTCCACATACACTAGAGCTTATAATATGTGTTGCCTTTTCTCATGTAATGTTATCTTTTATGAATGGGTTGTCTAGTTATAATAAGATACCAATAGCTCTAAAAGAAGAATAGTATATGACAATTCATACCTCTATCAATATTTTTTCTATAAGCTTATGCATTTTGGTTTTAAGAATGTCATGACAACCTATCAACATGTTATAATTCACATATTTGATGACCTATTACATCACCTAGTCAAATGGTACATAGACGATGTGGTGGTTAAGAGTCATTCCGAAGAGGATCATCTTTTTGAGCTAAGAGTTATTTTTGAGTGTCTTAGGAAGTATGATCTGAAGATGAAGCTATTTAAGTACATAGTTGGTATAACTTTCAAGAAATTTTTTGGCTTTATTGTTTGCTATAGAGGTATTGAAAATGATCATAGTAAAGATAAAATCAATCATATATATGGAACCTCCTAAGAGTTTCAGGCAATTGTGTTCCCTTTAGAAAAATTTGTGGGTATTTTTTGGTGATTAAAGGTTATTTTGCTAATTTTGAAAAAAATTTTGGGTAGGGTGAACATACAAGCCATGAAGCTACCCTAAAGCCATAGAATCCATAGGAGAACTCATTTTATACCCTCCATATGTTGGTCCTAGCCATCTTAGCAAAAGGCCAATGACGTGAGACCTCCTATATGAGTTTCCAAAAGGAGCTAGGAGGTAGGTTCAAGTGGAAGTGATTTAGGGCTTAGAGTGTGTGGGTTTGTGGTTGGTTTAAGTGTATGTGTGCAAGAGACAAAAATCAAGCCACCCAAGGTCATCCTAAGGCTCCATTGATCCTATAAGAGTTCTCTTTGATCTTGCTCATGTTGGTTCCAACCTTCTAAGTGCTAGATGTTAGAACTATACACAAGAAAGATTAAGGAAGGGTTTAGAATTTCTAAGGAACATAAGTTCCATCACTAAGCTTCTAAGATAGTCCACAGGTATGTGTTATGGCTAGATCTTAGGCTTCTAGAGAGGAGAAACCCATACCTCGCCAAAAATGAGGTCAAAAGCTTGCATATCTTTTCTTCATTTGAGAACTTTTGGTGTTTTTGAAATTTATGAAGAAGTAGGGACTTCCGTTGGTGAATTTGAATAATTCCATAACCAACAAGTACACATCTACATTATTGCTTTGCCTCATTTCCTTGCATTGTAATTATTTGACCTTTCCTATGGCCTCCAAAACTAAGGGTGGAAAATCCAAATTTTCTTCTGATAAGAAGAAGTTTGTTAGCTCTGAAGCTCATAAGCGATACAATGACCTCTTAGTGTCAAAAAAGTTGATATCAGAGAGTGGAATTTTTAATCTAGGGGGAGAGGTTGAAAGAACAAATAAAACTAAGAAATGGGAAAATTTTTGTTATAGCCCCTCTGTCATTGTGATACCAGTGATAAGAGAATTTTAGGCTAATCTACCTAAAGCTTTGGACTAATTTGTATTTGTGAGAGAAACTTATATAGATATTTCTTCTTCCTACACCAATGTATTCTTGTCTTTGACTGATCTCTCTTATTATTTCAATGCTGATTCTTTTTTTACTAATGCTTATCTTGATGAAGCTATGAAATTCTTAACTTACTGTAGAGGTGAGTGCAAAGTTAGGGGGGATTTAAGATCTAATCCTTCTCACCACACCCTAGAATAGCACCAAATTGCGAACTTAAGATAGCTAAAATAGATGAAAACATATGTCCACACATACACCTAAATAATCAATTCTAGAAGCCTTAGGTTAGTTTATTAAGTTCCCAATAAATAGACTTAAGGACTAAGACCTATAAAACAAATTGACCCAACCCCTTAGACTATAAGAGTATCCTAGAATGAAGTATCCCATGTTATGAATGAAGATACTTAAAATCACTTTATAGCGGAAAGGACTACCTTAAGTTATTATTATGACTATAAGGTAGAACTCATGTTATTCTACTAGTTAATAGTTTAAGGATATTAATCTACCTGGGATGATGGAATACCATGGACATCTTAACTGGCTGTGTTACTCCATGATTTAGGTTAGTCCACATATAGTCTCTAGTTTAGAGAGGTTTAGGTTAGGGCTTCAACTCGATCTAGAAATATATTACCCTTTCCTACCCATAGATTAGAATGTTTCCAAACTCAATCTAATCAAACTTAACTCTATCCAATCAAACTTAACTCAATATTTTTCAAAATCAAACTCAACCTAACTCTAACTTAGCCCAATCCTTTCAAACTTGGCTCTACCCAATCCAAATCCATTCAAATCAAACCAGATCAAATTGAATTCAACTTCAATTTTTTTTCTCAAACTTAACTCTTGATTCAAGCTTTGTACCATTAATCTGACTATCAACTGTTGGTCCAATCGTTAAGGGTGCAAACATTTTAAGAACTCAAGTGAAGTCAACCATTTTCTATGTCTACCCCTTTTATGTATGTCTTCAACTCTATCATCTCACAAGCATTCATTGATGAATAAGAAATATATAAGGCATAACTTTAACCGAGACTATTCTTAAGGATAATTCTTTAGATGTAATTAATTATGAGAGTGCCTTTTCATAAGAATACTATGCCCCATAATAAAATAAACTTTATATTACGCTTAGAAGGTAAGGGAAAGATCCTGGTTTCATAGATTCAAAAATCACAAAGAATTATCTCATCTGAATGGTTAGATTCATTTTAAGGTAAAATTTCTATTCTCCATAATAGTATATTATTCTTTGAATATCTTATTTGATAATTTAGATGGAAATCTTTTGAGGCCAATTGTGGCCCTAACAATAAAAAACCACACCAATGGCCAAATATTTTCAATTTTAAAGTAGTTTCAAAGACGATTAGGGGGTACATAGCAAGTTTCTATGGTTATTTTATAGAGACTCTGCTGACTAAAATAAGGGGCTCTAAGGTGTATACTGTGTGACTTTGAATTATTTTGGAGAGTGTTCATAGTGAAGAGAATGAGTGTGAGAGCATTAAAGAGAACACCCAAGTGAGAAAAAGGGAAGATGAGAAGAAATAGTTCACAGAGAAAAATTTCATCCTACATTGTATCTTCTCTTTTACTCCTTTTACTTTTTCTTGCAAATTTTAAATAAATGTATCTTGTAATTATGTTTTATCTAGTAGAAGCATGAACTATGTTTATAAAACTTTTGGTTTATGACAAATCCTTACATTGAGAATTTTGAAAGATAAATGTGTCAAATGTTAAATTATTGTTTTGATTTTTCTCCAAACTTTTGCCCGTATATAAAATTCAAATCAAGTATGCTCTATTAATTACTATGGAGTCATAAAAGAACAAGTAGGAAGAAATTGATAATTTTCTTTTGTGAATGGACATCCTCTAATCATATATTTGCAATATAAAAGAAACATTTTAATGCAATGGTCAAGATTGTTAGTATAAAGAGACTATAAACTAACTTTATTATTGATTGAAAATTAAAAGTTAAAAACTTCAATATAAGAATTTCAGTAAACCGGTTAAGATGAATCACAAATCCAGATTGTTATCTCATTTTCATGTATTATTTGCTGTTATGGTATATGGTCATATATGCCTATAGTTTCATCTGGTCATTTCATTTTACTTGTATAAAATCGCTTATCAAGCTTTCGCAAATTCATGTGTCATTTCATTTTACTTGTATAAAATCGCTTATCAATCTCGTCTAATCATTAAAGTTTCATCTGGTCATCTCGTACAATCATTATAAGCTTCATCTTGAAGAACAATTATATAATTAAAATATCAGCAAAGATATTCTTAAAGTATACATTTCATACATCATTTTATTCAGACATTAATTATTAAAAATAAGCAAAAATATTTATAAAAATTGAAGTGCCGGTTTAAATTCTAAGATCTTTTAAAGATTTTAAAATATAAAAGGCTGAATTTTTAAAACGGTAATTTTATCAATCTAAATTAGATAAATCAGCACTCAAAAAAAATTTTAAAATTATTTATGGTCACCTAAACTATTGGGATTTAGGGTCTGTTTAGGGTAGCTGCAGCTTATTGAATAATCTGCTGATAAACTGATTAAAAATAATCTGTCGATAAGCTTGGCACAGTGGCTATTACAAACTTTTATTTTTTTGGAAAATATTGGCCACAGTCAGAAAGCTGTCATCGCACCTAGTTGTCATCGCACCTAAATAGGTGCGGTGTGAAAGTATTGTTTTCAGCGTTTTGAAAACGCATAAGTTGTCGCATTGTTTTCAGCGTTTTGAAAACGCATAAGTTGTCAAAACGCAATTTACCTAAACCAGACTAGGTGCGTTTTCAAATTATCACCACATCTAATAAGTTGCCCCGAACGGACCGTCAGCCTCCACATATTTGAGGGTAATCATTAAACCATGGGCCGACTTGCAAAGATAAATATTTTTAAAAAGAATTTTTAAATCAACGCAAATTGCCTAGGGAGTAAGTTTTTTGCATTTACCATACAAGTCTTGCGTATTTACAGATCCAACACACAAAGAGCATCGTAATCGAACAAGAATTGACTGAGCAATATGTGTTTATTTAGTTGTTACAAGTCCATCTCTTTTAACAATATTTATATGTGTAAGTGGGACCATGGTTTCTAGCCCCAAGTATGTGGGAATTCAGTATACATTTATAAATTTTTCTTTTTGAGTACCAATTTATTTAATTTAATATAATAAAATAACAGTTTTAAAATATTTTAAACAAGGAACCTCTTTAATGCAATGAAAGGGCAACAATAGAAAAAATAATAAAGAATCGACGTTCATGAGTGTTAGATCTCTTTACAAAATATATATATTTTAACTTAGTAATTAACGAACTCAATCAAAGCACGGCCCACCACATTGTTTTTCGGCTTTTTTTTAAATGCTTCATTGTATGTTCTGTCGTTCACATAAACCAAAGAACCGCAAAAGGTCCAGATACCTCTTAGAAAATATATCGGAATTAGGAGTAGTAGCATGTATTTATTTGGCCCATAGAGCAGCTATGGGGAGGCAAGGAGCGGAGAAGTGATCTTGAAAGTTTACGATATGGAGGAAGTTGGTGAGATGAATCAAAAGGACAAGCACAGTGTGCCATTTTACAGGTTGTTCTCATTTGCTGATACTACAGACATCTTTCTAATGATTCTGGGGACTGTTGGAGCGCTGGGAAATGGAGCTGCTTTTCCTATCATGACAATTCTATTCGGAAAGATAATACAGGCGTTTGCAGGAGCTGAACAAAATAATGCCGTTACTCCAATGGTTTCAAAGGTACTTTTTCTTGATTTCTTTTTTTGAAAGTTTCTTTTTTTTTTTTTTTTTTTTTTTTTTTTTTTTTCTTTCTTTCTTTAGGGTATGCAAACAATATCTCGGATGAGAATTTTAGTTTTTATTATCATTGGTATCAGAACACCTTATGAGCCTGAAGATATATATATACGGGAATTATTTTGTGTTATATATAACAAAATACTACATCACGGGAGCCATGTTTTGAATCTTATATAGAATAAAGTGCTACACAGTGGGAGTCACATTTAGAATCTATCGGGGCTACCATTAGAATCTTACACCATGTGGATAATTATGGGTTTGTAATTTTAACAAGGATGCTGATTACTTAAGTGGAATAATTATTTTGAAGCACATGAGTATGATGAAGCTGAACACTTAACAACAAGGCCTTTTTTGATATAACGGTTAGAGTTTCATTAGAAACATCAAAATTATCGGTGATCATGTAGCAACACTTATAGGATGGGTGACTTTGTGGGCTGAAGCGCACAATATCTTGGTCGAAGAGTATAGGCTATAGCTAGATCAATTAATTTTTTTGTAATAACTCATTGTTTAAGAAATTTCACATGATGTTTAATTCTTGCTAACAACATTAAGTTGGTGGAAAAAGATAAAAACTATAAAAATAATAGTTTACCCAAGAACTATACTTTTAATTAAATCATCACTCATTGAATAAATCATGTTTCTTAGACTTCTTCAAAGTTGGTGATTATCAGAAAATAGTAGGCCGCCAAAAGAATTTATTAAAATTAGAACAGATTGAGCTAATTAATTGAGCATTTTAATGAACAAATCACTATTATTATGTCGGAATACATTAATGATTGGGAAATAAAGTTATTTTGAGATATATAGAGCTAGAAATAGACGAGTTATTGTGAGATATGTACTTCCTGACATAGAAATGAAAACGCAAATAACACAATCAAACACAGATCGTTTACGTGGTTCGATCCAACTGGATCTACGTCCACGGGAGGGAATCAATCAAATATTTCACTAAGGCAAAAAAAATGGAGAATACATAACTTATACATAGAGATGAGCCCTCATCTTCCTTCTATGGCCTCCCTCTCAAGCGACACTTTGATACAAGACCTCAAAATGCTCTCCTCCTCTCTAGCTCTCTAGTTATTCTCTCCTACTTCGTGGTAGCTTAAGATCTCTTCCATTGCACTTCTAAGCCTCACACTCTCTCTATTTATAGAAGCAAAAGAGTGGTAGGTGGGAGCTAGGTGAGCGGTAGGTAAGAGGTGGTAGGTGAGCGGTACCACATTACAAAAGTGCCCTTTTACCTTAGTTCAATAATTGGGGGTTAAAATAACAATTCTCCACCCTGAACCTCAATTGAGAAGCTTTGAAGTAAAGATTCCGTCCACCTGGCCCCTGAGGGGCCCTCAACCCTTGCTTGAGTTTGCTAAGTCCAAATAGTACATGGACTTAGCAATCACTGTTCTTCCGATAAGAGAGTACAGCCCCGCCCCTTTTTCCTCTTGTATGACGACACGAGGGCATTTGGTTACTCTGATGATTTGGTTACTC
>NW_018164710.1:250382-251378 GCF_001263595.1 Phalaenopsis equestris | reverse complement strand
ATTTCTTTTGAGCTCTGGTACGTACCTGACATTTTTTTGTACTCGTTCAACTCCATCAAACATTCTTATCCTGATTGATCCACTTCCAACAACCCTGTGAGCTTTATTGTCTCCCAGTAGAACGAACCCATCATTTTCCTGTTGCAGTGTCTCGAATCAGTCTTTGTGAAACCACATGTGAAAAGAACACCCTGAGTCGAGGATTCACTCCTTACTGGATTCAGATTCTGTGATCATCAGGGCCTCAGCAGAATCGTAGGGCAGAATTGTAGTCATCAGAGGCTACACTTGCTTCTCCTGATTCTTCTGGCTCTTCTTGGTACTTATTCTTCCTGTCTGGGCAATTCCTTTTTAAATGACCGTCCTTGTGACAATGATAGCACTTGAAAGATCCCTTTGATGATTGATTCCTGCCATCCTTGCTTGACCTTGATATGTACTGACCATTACTTGAATCTTTCCTATCCCCTATCCAATCTTCCTCTGACAATAAGACTGTCTCTACTGACTTCCGTGTCATTGTCATGCTTCCTCTGAAGTTCTTTGGCTCTAATCAGAAATTGAACCTCTTCCAGAGTAATAGTCTGCACCCTTCCATAGAGCATCGCATCCTTGAAATGCTCGTAGCTCTTAGGAATAGAGTTTAACAACAACAGTGACTTGTCCTCATCGTCTATCTTGACGTCGATGTTCTCGAGGTCGTCGATGATCTTGTTGAACTTGTCGATCTGCTCTGAGACGGATTTGTCTTCATGCATTTTTAAGGATTATAGGCGCTGCTTCAAAAAGAGCGTATTAGCCAGAGACTTTGTCAGGTAGTGTACCTCGAGTTTGGCCCAAAGTGCTTGAGCCGTTGTCTCCCTTGACACCTCCCTCAAAACTTTGTCGCCCAAGCTCAGGATTATCAAACTGTGGGTTTTTTCCAGTATGCCGATCTTCTTCTTCTCGGTCATGTCGGCCGGCAATGCCGCCGACCCTTGCAAGGCATCTACAACA
>NW_018164710.1:249741-250357 GCF_001263595.1 Phalaenopsis equestris | reverse complement strand
AGCTCTCATCTTTACTCTCCATAGGCCGAAGTCGTTCTTCCCGTTGAATTTCTCAATGTCGAATTTGGCGGAACTCATTGTCATGGCTAGGATTTCTTCCAATGAATTCTACCTGCTGCCCTTCCAAGAACTAGGCTGAAATCACCAAAATATTGTACTATTGTATAACAACCAAAAGTTTTCAGCCTAAACCTGCCTTTTAACGCCTTGCTGTCCAAGAAATTCTCACCAAATTTTTTAACTTCTCCCCGTGAACTCCACTGCCTTCGCCAACCGAACGGAGAGCTCTGATCCCTTCTGGCAGAGATCACACCTGATCACCGGAGAAAACTTCCTGTTCTGTGCTCGCGCCTCCTTCCCGCAGGCACTCCTCTACGTTCAACTGAACAAATCAGGAATTCCTCCTCTCCCTCTCGCACGAGAATACTGCTCTTCAGAGCCGTCGTGTCTCGCCAAACTACTCAGGTCCTCCTGCTTTGCGAACTCTCGAACAGGGAACTCCCCGAACCCTTCTCTGCGCGATCTCCGCCTCTTCCCTCTGGCCGAGCTGCTCACAAGAACGAACTCCTACTCCGAAATCCTCTGCTGGCAGCCCTGTCGCAAATTTTTGGCCCTC
>NW_018164710.1:235401-249544 GCF_001263595.1 Phalaenopsis equestris | reverse complement strand
CAATTGTTGTGAGATATGTACTTCCTGGCATAGAAATGAAAACGCAAAGAACACAAGCAAACACAGATCATTTACGTGGTTCGATCCAACTGGATCTACGTCCACGGGAGGAAATCAATCAAATATTTCACTAAGGCAAAAGAAATGAAGAATACATAGCTTATACATAGAGATGAGCCCTCATTTTCCTTCTATGGCCTCCCTCTCATGCGAGACCTTGATACAATGCCTCAAGGTGCTCTCCTCCTCTCTAGCTCTCTAGTTATTCTCTCCTCCTTCATGGTAGCTTAAGCTCTCTTCCCTTGCTCTTCTAAGCCTCACACCCTATCTATTTATAGAAGCAAGAGAGTGGTAGTAGGTGAGCAGTAGGTGAGCGGTACCACATTACAAAAGTGTCTTTTTACCTTAGTTCAATAATTGGGGGTCAATATAACACGAGTTGATGGAGATAGAGAGAGAGAGGTAGAAAAGGAATACCCACAAATGGAGAGGGAAAGCGAGAGAGATGAAACTATAAAGCTAAGTTCACATAATCATATTCATTTCGGACCAGATTTAGCTTATCCTCATTCAAGGTTATATTTGAATGGTATAGTTTACGACAACCTGAAACTAACAATGGAAAAAATCAATATAAATGCCAAATATATGACTAATTATCATACCTTAGAAAAACGGCCCCAATTGAATTAAAAAAGTATTGATTACACAGATTATCAGTTTCATATTAATTTTTAAAACAAAATCCTTATCATGCAATTAATATTATAAGAATGCATTGCCTTTTTTAATCAAATTTTCTTCTTATTGGATCAATTATTTTGCATTCTTCTTTTAATTTATCAGGACTGACCGACCTGATTTTTTCCTCCGAAAGTATCACTTTAGGTAGGGTAATTGAATTATAGCAAAGAATTTTTTTCACTTTGCTATAAAAAGTATGTGTTATTATGTGAGGTCTGATTGTGTTAATCAATTGTTCACTCTAAGCTCTTAGTTTTACCTATTAAGCTTAACGGTGAGTTTCTCATGGGATTCGGGGTCTTTTCTTCTGTATTGGGTTCGAGAGTGTTGCCCACGAAAAGTTTTTCTCCATACCCGGCATCCCAATGGCCAGACAACAATATTGCAATGCACGGTCCAAGTTTCAGTACTTACAAGCACGAGAGTGTCGAGACCAGCAACGCCCAGTCTAGATCCAGAAATCAAGCGTGTGACATTGCAACACTTTTGATGCAAGGCCTTAGCTTCCATTGAAGCGCCGCAACGCCATTTCAAAGCACCCTATAACGGAAATTAAGTAGTCCTTCGATAAAATTTTTAGTTTTTGTTAATAAGAGGGTATGCAATCTTTTATTTCCCCGGTTTAAGGAGAGGAGAAAAGCATTCTGAACTGTTTCAAAGTTTGGAGAGTTTGGAGTATGGTGTAATTTCTATAATGAGACATTAAATCTTTTGGTACGATGTGGTTCATGCCTTTTTCCTGTTCTTTAGTCTTTCCATATTAAACATTAAATTCTTTGTATTTTCTGTGCTTTTTCCTAGCGTTTTTTAGTTTATGTATTTCTATTCAAAATTTTATTTCGCATCTCTCACAACAGTTCATTATTCTGTTTATGCTACAGATAACTCTCGAGTATATCTATTTAGCAATTGGCTCAGGAGTGGCATCTTTTCTCCGTAAGTGAAATTACCATGTAATCACCTAATGGTATTTCTATGCATATATAGCTTATTACATGTGTTTTTATTTTCACCAGAGGTGGCATGCTGGATGGCTACTGGTGAGAGACAAGCAGCAAGAATAAGGAACTTGTACCTCAAAACTATATTAAGACAAGAAATAGCCTTCTTTGACAAGGAAATCAACACAGGAGAAGTTGTTGAAAGAATGTCAGGCGATACTGTTCTAATACAAGATGCCATGGGTGAGAAGGTACGTACAAATTAATATCAATACTCATCCATTTATAAACATAAAGTTTCAAGCTGCTGATACCAGGTGTTTTTCCTTTCTGAAATGTATATCAGGTCGGTAAATGCATTCAGCTAATGTCAACATTTTTTGGGAGTTTTATAGTAGCGTTTGTGCAAGGATGGCTTCTATCCCTCATGATGCTCTCTATAATTCCACTCTACATGATTTCTGGTGGAATAATGTCTACATTTCTATCAAAGATGGCATCGAAGGGCCAGACTGCCTATGGTGAAGCAGCAGTGGTCGTAGAGCAATCAATTGACTTAATCAGAACCGTAAGTAATGCACTCTTTACAAACATGTATGATAAATAAATATTTCAATGAACAAATACAACACTTGCAGTAATATTTACAGCTGTGTTCACTTTCAGGTAGCATCTTTCACTGGGGAGAAGCTTTCAGTGACGAAATACAGTAATGCACTAAGAAATGCCTATGCTTCCTGTGTTCGTGCAGGACTGGCTGCTGGACTGGGCATTGGCTCTCTTGTTCTCCTCATGTTCTGCGGGTACTCATGGGGTGTATGGAATGGGGCAAAGCTAATTTTAGACAAAAACAAAGGGTACACTGGTGCGAACGTCATTAACATTGTTTTTGCAATCCTGACTGGTTCCGCGTAAGTTTCTAGCATCTCAATGGCTACTCATTTATAAGTGTGTGTGTGTGTGAAAATATCAGAGAAATCAGCATGGTATACTGATGTTAATGGTGCAATCATATTGGTCCAGTTCTCTAGGTGAGGCATCTCCATGCTTTTCAGCATTGGCAGCAGGACAAGTTGCAGCATACAAAATTTTTAAAACGATCGACAGAAAACCAGAGATTGATGCTTATGATACAACTGGTAAGAAATTGAATGACATTCGAGGAGATATTGAATTCAGAGATATACATTTCAGCTACCCTGCAAGACCAGATGAACAGATATTTAGAGGATTCTCACTTTTAATTGAGAGCGGCACAACTGTAGCACTAGTTGGAGAGAGCGGGAGTGGCAAGTCCACAGTGATTAGCTTAATTGAAAGGTTTTACGACCCGCAAGCTGGTGAGGTTCTTATTGATGGAATAAATATTAAGGAGTTCCAGCTTATGTGGCTCAGGGGTAACATTGGGCTAGTGAGCCAGGAGCCTGTTCTTTTTGCCTCCAGTATTCAAGATAACATCTCTTACGGCAAGGATGATGCAACAACTGAAGAGATTAGACTTGCCGTTGAACTAGCTAATGCTTCAAAATTCATTGGCATGATGCCCGAGGTTGATCTTCACCTTCCAATACTATTATGTTGTTGTTTTAAATACACGAACGTCTAAATTCTTGAACTGGTGATCTACAGGGACTGGATACCATGGTCGGAGAGCATGGAATTCAACTATCTGGGGGCCAGAAACAAAGAATTGCGATTGCTCGAGCTATTCTAAAGAATCCAAAAATATTATTGCTTGATGAAGCAACTAGTGCTCTTGATGCAAAATCTGAAAGAATTGTACAGGAAGCATTGGATAAAGTCATGAAGAACCGTACGACTGTTGTAGTTGCTCATCGTTTGAGCACAGTGAGAAATGCGGAATCTATTGCTGTTATGTGTCGGGTTCCATTGTTGAAAAAGGTATAAATCCTGCCGGAGATACAGTCAGTAGATATTTACCAAATGTTGCTCGCTTTTAATAGTTTAGAAGCAGAGAACTACGTGTGGCTTTTGAGTATAATAAAATGTTATTTGTCTTGACTAGGTTCGCATGAGGAGCTTGTAAAGGATCCAAATGGCGCTTATAGCCAGCTTATTCGTATGCAGCAAATGAGAGAAAACTCCAATCTATTAACTCAACCTGCTAATGGCAAAGCAAAGTCTTACTCTGCTGATGGATCCAGCCGTTCTCGTCATCACTCCATTAGCGGACAATTTTCTTCAGGGCACAGCAGTCAATCCTACTCATTCTCCAGGGGACTGGGACTCTCTATTGAAAGTGCATCAGGGCACCAAAACGAACAGCAGAATCCAGAAAAACGAAAGGAAGTTCCTCTCAGTCGCCTTGCCAGCTTAAACAAGCCAGAGATCCCACTATTGCTGCTTGGTTCGTTATTTGCAATAGTTAGTGGGCTTGTCTTTCCAATTTTTGGATTATTACTATCCAGTGTTATAAAAAGTTTGTATCAACCTCCAAATAAGCTCATGAAGGAGACTGAATTTTGGTCCCTAATATTCCTATTATTCGGAATCATTTCTATGGTGGCAATTGCAGCAAGTTCATACTTCTTTGGAGTTGCTGGATCCAGATTGATAAGAAGGATTAGATTGATGACATTTGAAAAGATTGTTAACATGGAGATAGCATGGTTTGATGATCCTGAGAACTCCACCGGAGCAATTGGTGCAAGATTGTCATCAGATGCAGCTACGGTTAGAAGTCTGGTTGGAGATGCCCTCTCACTGATTGTTAAGAATATCACCACCATAATTGCTGGTTTGGCAATTGCTTTTAATGCCAATTGGCAACTCTCTCTTATCTTTTTGGCAATGATACCCCTCCTTGGTCTCACTGGATTTATCCAAATGAAGTCCATGAAGGGATTTAAAAATGAAGCAAAGGTGTGTCTCTATAGATTAGCATAAATTATTTATTTACATGTATGCAACATATTCGTACTGCAAACTTAACAATGAGTTTATGTGTGTGCTCGTGTATATTTTGTATATCTTAAAATTGCTGCATATCAAGTATGAGGGAGCAAGCCAAGTTTCTAATGAAGCCGTGGGAAACATAAGGACAGTTGCTTCATACTCTGCTGAAGGGAAGTTCATGGAACTGTACAAGAAAAAGTGTGAAGGGCCTATGAGAACAGGGATAAAAAAAGGAGTCATTAGTGGAATTGGATTTGGTGTTTCCAGTTCTTTGATCTTTTGTGTTTGTGCAACTAATTTTTTCGCTGCTTCAATCCTTCTTGATGATGGGAAGATAACATTTGACCAAGTGTTTATGGTATGTATGACTTCCAATTAAAAATATTAAAGCAGTATCTCATTTACATTCTTTTCTCAATACTGCCTTAATATATTAGGATTTATGTGAGAAAGATGCAGCAGCGCCATTGCAGCAGCGCCACGCAAGGATGATTTATTTGAATAGTAATATTTTCAAGTATGTGATGTGGATCAGAATTCATATCAGAAAATAAAAAATGAAATGTGTGTATATTGTCCATCTTCCAGCGAACATTTAAGAATTCTCTACTAGAACTAGAAGAGAAATGAAGAGAAATCTGGAAGATGCTATTGTGTATTCTCTCTAGCATTTTTTTGCTATTAATTTGTGTGCGCTAACTACATGCTTCAATATGCCAGGTATTCTTTGCCATAACATTGGCAGCCTTAGGAATTTCACAGTCAAGCAACCTAGTACCAGATTCTGGCAAGGCCAAGGCTGCAGCTACTTCTGTGTTTGCAGTTTTAGACCTCAAATCTAAAATTGACCCAAGTGAAAATTCTGGTGTGACTGCTGAAAAACTCAAAGGCCATATTATTTTCACTCATGTAAATTTCAGTTATCCCACAAGACCTGATGTTAAGATCTTTAAGGATTTATGCTTGTCTATTCAATCCGAAAAGGTAATTTTTTCTTTTCATAAGCCCCAAAGATGCTTGAATCGCCAAGCAATTATGAAGTTCTAACGGCTTCTCTTCTGCTGACAGACCTTAGCATTGGTGGGAGAGAGTGGATGTGGAAAATCAACAGCAATTGCACTATTGCAAAGATTTTATGACCCTAAGTCTGGCCATATACTTTTAGATGGAATTGAGCTTAAAAAGTATAATCTAAGGTGGTTGAGGCAGCAGATGGGTTTGGTGAGTCAAGAACCAGCAATGTTTAATGATACAGTTAGATCAAACATTTCATATGGGAAGGAAAAAGAAGCTACAGAAGTTGAGATACTTGCTGCTGCCAAGACAGCAAACGCTCATGAGTTCATTTGTAATTTACAGAAGGTTAGTTATTCATTCACCTATTCTGATCATATAGCCCTACTTCTTCTAAAGCATATCATTTATCAGCATGTGCTTAATAATGATTAGTCAGTCAAAAAAATTTTCAGTTTTTTAACACTAGCACTATCTAAATAATTCTGGTAAACTTCTACAATGAGGGAATTGATGCACAAATTATATCGAACACTTATCTATATTGGTAACTTTCATGTAGGGTTATGAAACCGTTGTGGGAGAGCGAGGAATCCAGCTATCTGGTGGTCAGAAACAAAGGGTAGCAATAGCTCGTGCTATAGTGAAAGATCCAAAGATTTTGCTCCTGGATGAGGCTACTAGTGCACTTGATGCAGAATCTGAAAGAATTGTTCAGGATGCGTTGGACCGAGTGGTGGTCAGTCGGACAACTGTGGTGATTGCTCATCGACTCACTACAATTATGAACGCTGATCTCATTGCTGTTGTTAAAAATGGGGTAATCATAGAGAAAGGAAAACATGATGAGCTGATTTGTTTAAAGGATGGAGCTTATGCTTCTTTGGTAGCTTTATATTCAAGTGCAAACACCTCATAAGTTGTTCTCAGTTTTCTTAATGATTTTGATAAATAAAAAGTTTCACGTCCATTATTTGTCGAATTACCACAAAAAAAATTGGTTATCTGTGTAAAATATTGGCATTGAAGTAACTACTTCTAAGGATAGGGGTGCATTTTCTACGGAAAATTAATTTAGAGCCTTCTATTAATAGGTATCTATATTGTTCCGTGATAGAGTCATAATTGTGGATCAATAGAGTGTGATGTAAACTTTGGATTGATTATGCTCATAAGCAGTCAAATAAGATGTGAATGGGTTGTGAAGAGTTCATCAAGTAGGGAGGATTAAGTGATAGAAACCTTGACAGACCATTTGTTGGATTGCCATTGAGGTTTTTTTGGTGGCTTCTAATTCATTTTTGTTGGCACAAAGCTCTTAGATAACAGAAGGTGATCATGGAAATAGAATGAATCGAATAGAGTTGAAAGCTTTTACTAAAGGTAAGCTTAGATTTATGATAAATAATGTCACTTAAAATGCAGAGAAGATGGATAAAATCATAAAATCATCACCTTTATAGGCATGTGAAGAGGAGAAATTGTTGTGAAAACCCGAGGATTTGTTTTTGGATTGCAAATAGGACATACACAAAGGTAAGAAATTCAATTGCTATGACTAAAGGAAGTGATAGGCAATAGATAGGATTCTTAGCCCTGAAAACAAAATTTTGAGATTAAGGGGTGTAGTTGTTGTGGACAAGAAAAAGATGATTGACAGTCATCAATGGTAATTTCTTTTAGACACTATTACTGGAATATCTATAAATAGCAGTAATGGGAAGACTAATATAAGAGAACATAGGTTTAAGGACATAATCTATTTATATTTCATCATATCAATGAAAACTATTTTTAGAAATACAAAAAAAATCAAGACTTGTAAGCTACCTCTTGGCCTCTAATATTTATAAATTATTTTAAATAAATAACTTATAACAATCTAATAATTTATTTTTTATATTTGTTATTCCTAACAAAAATAACTTTCTTTTAGAATGAATAAAGTGTGGCAAGCAATCCAAGCACTGCAAAAATCCATGTTGTATAAGTGGAGAGACATTTGCTTGCAAAAAGCCACCCCTCAATGATCAAGTTCCAAAGAATTTCCTTAATTATCACTTCGTGTTTTTTTGAGAACTCGATTGGTAAATTCTTCATTCAATGCTAGAATAAGATTTGAAAATCCTCAGTTACATTTATTTTTACTATATATGAAAAAAATAGTGCACATAAGGCTCTAAATTGATTTCATGCATCATTACTCAAGCTATGTATAATTTTAAACTAGCCAATGCTTATCATGATTACTAGTCAATCAATAAATTTAAATAATCTGACTTATGAATTAAACCATTCATTGCTAATCATTGATCTACTCTGCCATGATGCAGTTGTCAATCACGAATGTATACGTGTAGAAGAAGTAGTATACAAATTATGGCTTTGTGTTTATATTGATTGCACAAAGATTGAGTTAACTTTAATAATTATGATTTTCCAGTTTACTAATCTTGAGTTTAGTTTGAAATGTTGGATTTCTTTATGGATTTCTATGTTTCTAATATGGTTAATGGCTAATCTAACTAAGTCTTTGGGTTATCTGTAAAGAGATATAATTTTTTGAATTGGATTGTGTGATTCATCAATGTTCTTTCAGTGAATTTCCCTTCTCTAATATTGACAATTGCATACAATTAATGCTTACTATATTCTTAAACATTAAAAATGTTAGAGCATAATACTATCGTTAAATTGGTTTAAACCAAAAAAGTGTTCCTTGAATTCTAAAGTCTCATGTATTATTGCAATTTCCTAATGACAAAATTTATATTCTACTAAGTTATTGAATGTTAAATTACTAGTTCATATAACCTATGATCAATAGTCTTATATTACAAGAATTTTAAATTTTTCAAGTGTCTAATTCAAAGATAAATTAATTCAAAACGTTAACACACCAAAATGCAATAAATTTTTGAATAATCATAGAGAAATCTCATGGATTGAACACGAAAAGTTATATTACCAATGCAAAGAAGCATAGAAACTTAATTCATAAGTATTCCAAAAGAAACATAAGAGAATTCACTAAAAAATAAGAAAGGAAGGATAAAACTCGGATTCAAACACTTCTCACTCTAAGCCAACTCTCCTTCTAAAAAGTATTATTCCTCTTTATTTCATCTCAATTGTCTTAACACAAAGTAAAACTCACACTCATATGCACGTTCACTACGTGAGAAACTC
This sequence comes from Phalaenopsis equestris, assembly GCF_001263595.1. NCBI lineage: Eukaryota > Viridiplantae > Streptophyta > Magnoliopsida > Asparagales > Orchidaceae > Phalaenopsis > Phalaenopsis equestris. The sequence goes on along the minus strand of NW_018164710.1, from coordinate 240,740 downwards.
TATAAGACCATATAAAAACATATACCCTATATACATTGAAGTCCCTCACTTTTAAGTCTTCTCCTTGCTCAAAACATCTCAGAATTGTGGAAATCGTCAAAAGGTAGGCTAGACACCTAGAACTCAAATGGTGGCATTGGATTTCCAAGTTAGGGTGGCTAGGTTCTTAGGCATGGTGTCAGGTTTCAGTTTCCTTTGCCTTTTGCACATGAAGTAGAAATGGATGGGGAACCCACGTGCCTGACCTTGACACCAACTTTCAGTCTTCTCTATTATTTCACCTGAGTACGGATCATCACTAGTGTTTAGCTGTCTAGCACAACATTGAGCTGCTTTAACTATCTTAGCCAAATTTCTCCATATCCTTTTATTCTTCCTATATGATGCATAAAACACAACGAATACACCAGATAAGTATTAAAATAATATATAAAAAGGGAAAAATAATATATAAATGTCACATAAATTTTATACAGTTAAAATTCCCCAAAACCTAAATATTAATTCCCCAAAATTAAATATTAATTGCTCTCAAAAAATTCAATACCTAAAGTTAGACTTTTTGAAAATTCTTGATAAAATGTTTCTTAGAAATGTAGTATTGTTTAATAAAGAAATAAATTAATTAATTAAATTACACAACTATCTTCTTAATATTAAATTTTATTAAAACCCCCTAATATCCCAAAATTACTTATTTTAATAAACTTTTATAAGATTAGCCTTAAATAAGTTATGTTGGTTTGATTAAAATAATATTAATCTTCAATTATATAAAATTTAAATTGTCTTATCGATCAAATAATATTAATTCATTTATTATTCTCTTAAATCCATTATTATGAATTTAGACTAAGGATACTTTTGATTTTTTTAACTTTTAGAAAGGGTGGTTGGTATCAATTTTTTTTTTAATTCAAACTTAATATCAAGCTTCTTCTTTATGGCTCTAAATTTTTATCTTTATAAACTTCTTTCTATTTGTCCTTATTCTTTTGATCATTTTTGTTTCTCTTTTCTTTTACCGAAGGTTGTTATACATGATTAAGCTTTCTATTATGATTTTGAATATCAAATCACTTTTAAGTAAAATTCTCAATTTCTTCATAACTCAATTCAAAAGATTTTAATTTAAGAGATGCAAACTAGAGTTAAATTATTTACTTGTATTAAATATTAAATTTTATATATTTAATGAATAAATTTTATATGTAGACTAATTTAATCTAAGTTTATAAGAATCCTTATATAAAAGAGTGATTAATTCTAATTAGAGGTAAGTTATTTGTGAGTTAAGAATAATTTTAAGTACTTAATGAAGATTAATGAGACTTTTAAATTTTTATTTATTTATTGTTAAATCATATTGCATATTAGTTATATCTACCCATTTCTTAATAGAATTCTATGATTTAGATATTTACCCTTGCTTTAAGCACAATTTTTTTTAAAATCCCTCCCCAAAACTTATTTTACTTTAATCACATGAAATTTTAAATTAGTGGGGGAAATGAAAGATATTGGATTGAACATGAATGTAAACATATGACAGAAAGTAAACACATGATGGTAAATACACACTAAACTAAAACATATATAATAAAAATAGAAGTGTACACTAAATTTGAGTAACATGCTCATTGCATGCAACCACATGGATCATAAGAATCATGGAGAGTAGCTATTGAAGTAAATACCTCATCTCACAAATCCAAGAAAATAAAATTCACATCATAGAAAAAATAGAAGCAAAGAAGTTCATAGCCTATCTCAACAATCTACAAAAATAACAACATAAAGTCTTATCACAATAACAAAAATATGCAGCAGAAGAAATGAAATTAGAATATACCAAAGAGTATGCTTCTTCATTATCAACATCAACATCTCCATCCTCCTCCTTATCATCCTCCTCCATTGGCATAGCTATATCACCATAGAAACAAAAAGGTGGAGCGTCAAAATATGGCTATTGTTTTGCCCTTAGTGCATTTGGTCATGTTAGATCTTCTCTGCTTGAGCAAAATTGCCCTGCACCTTGTAGTTGTGTTGATGTTGGTGCTCATCGATAGTGTAATCTAATCGTTAGCCCATGTCATTCTACCAACACTGAATGATTGTGACATCATCGCTAAGTGTGTCTAACCTCTTAGAAATTGATGTGAAGGAATAAGATGAAGAAGGTTAGGTTCGATAGGGGGCATGTAAGAGATGTCTCTCCTCTCTCAAAGAAAGTCCTCACATAAGTGCCAATAGTCTTCATTATCATGGCTCTATTAGGATTTAACTGCTCCCCTAGAGCTTCATATTTAATTCCCAGCATTCATGCATAAAGTAAAATAACAGAAAGATGCCTAAGGCTCATTGTCATCCCGCCATTTATGATATTTTAGATGGAGAGATTAAAAATACTCTCTATATCAATGGATGTTTCTTCTGTAGATAATAATTCAGAATAACTCTATCCCTAGTAATCTCACTTAAATTAGTATAAAAAAGGAGTTTTGTAGAAATGAAGTAATGTCAAGCCCCTGGCTCAACATTCAAATCAACAAGGAAAAGTTAATAAACTTATTATTATGAATGTGTCAACTACCATAGCAATCAATCAAAAAGGTAATTATTTCAATAAGAATAGAATAATAAAAAAAATCATGCCTCAAGAGGTCTATCCTAGATTTTTTGTTGTTTGTTTGTTATGATCCCGTGAACTGCATTTTGAATTGATGATTATTTTTATTAAAGTTATTACCAATGGGAGATTTTTATTTATGTTAAGTGAAGTCGGTCAATATCTCATTGTTTCGTCATCTCAGCACCACTCTTAGTTTTGAATTTACTTAGTTTAAGGAAGTTGTTAAACTTGGTTAGACCAGAGAACTCTTGTTAGCAACCATGGGCTAACACATCCAAGAAATCCTCGTAAATCCAAAGAGTGAATTTATTTATTTTTTATTATTTTTTATTATTACTATTATATATATATATATATATATATATATATACTCGTCTGTCTGCCTTTTTAAAGACATATCAAAGTCTTAGTTCACTAGAGCTCATAAAATCCCCCAAATCACTCGAGAAAGTGAATGTAGTTCTTAGGAACTCAATTATTATTATTTCCTATTATTAAATTCTAATTTTCTCTTTTCTTATAAATTTTAATCATTTTATAAATTTCTATAGATTGTTGATTGAGAATTTATGTAAAACAATTTTGGGGTATTGATAGAATTATTGTGGGATTTCGATGGAAAAATTGTGAAGTTTTGGTGGAAATTTTGATGGAAGTTTAGTGAAGATTTAGGTGAGTTGCTTGGATGGATATTAAGTGTAATTCTTGTGGAGCTTTGGTTGAAAGTTTATAGTAAATTTGATAGCTATTTAATGGAGTGTTAGATCGTCTGTCTGCCTTTTTAAAGACATATCAAAGTCTTAGTTCACTAGAGCTCATAAAATCCCCCAAATCACTCGAGAAAGTGAATGTAGTTCTTAGGAACTCAATTATTATTATTTCCTATTATTAAATTCTAATTTTCTCTTTTCTTATAAATTTTAATCATTTTATAAATTTCTATAGATTGTTGATTGAGAATTTATGTAAAACAATTTTGGGGTATTGATAGAATTATTGTGGGATTTCGATGGAAAAATTGTGAAGTTTTGGTGGAAATTTTGATGGAAGTTTAGTGAAGATTTAGGTGAGTTGCTTGGATGGATATTAAGTGTAATTCTTGTGGAGCTTTGGTTGAAAGTTTATAGTAAATTTGATAGCTATTTAATGGAGTGTTAGATGAATTGTTTGGATGAATATTTGATGGAGGTTTGGAGAAGATTCTATGCTTGGTATTGGAGGAAATTATGGATTGTTTTGGAGGATTTTTTATGAGGATTTAGTGAGGTTTTAAGTGAGTTAATTTCATGGTTTGATGAATGTTTTAAATAGAGCTCTGAATGAAGGTTTTAGTGAGTTTCGGACGAAGGTTTTGGGGTTTTTGGACGGAGTTTTTGAAGTTTTAGGTGAACATTTTTGTGGATATTTAAGTGGGGTTTGGATACAGATATTTAGTAGAGTTTCGCTAAGGATTTTGGTGGAATTTTCCTAGGAACATTGGTGGATTTTGGCTGGGGATTTTGGTTAGGGTTTTTGCAGAGGTTTAAGGAGGGTTTCATGAAGTTTAGATGAAGGCTTTGGTAGAGTTTTGAGTGGGCTTTGGTTAGTTATTTTCTTTTTTTTTTAGAATATAATATTTAAATTTTGTAGAGTTATATTTTCTTACCTTCTTTTTGGAATGTTACATTTTATGTATTTATTTATTTATTTATTTTTTTTTTTTGCAAATTCACATACAAACCATATATTTCTTATATATTTTAGTAGTTACCATTTAGAAGTCTTTTTTTTATATAAAACTACCCAATTTCATTTTCACATACAAATCATTCAATTTTTTAATATCACATATATATAATACTTAAAACTATATTTTTACGTAAAAAAAGACTTAAAATTTATTTATCAAAGCATAACGCTTTAAAATTTACTTTTACACACATAACATTTAATATTTCTAATATCACATAAATATAACATCTAATACTTTAAAATCATATACATGAAACTTTTAAAATTTTATTTTTCAAATAATTTATTATCCCATAAATAGAACTTAATTTTTTATTATCACATAAACAAAGCCTGCCTTTTTTTATTATCACATAAAATCTTACCACTTAATTTTTAAAAAGAGAAATATATTATGTATATGTTATATGTGAAAATTAACATTTAAGTTGTAAATATGTAATCTCATAAATATTTAAGTGTTCATTATGTAAATGCACATGAATTAAATGATATGTGCAAATTCATTCTCCAAATTATTTATTTATTTGTTTTTTTTATATATTATTTTTTTTAGGATGGCTCTTTACAAATTATTATTATATTTTTTTGTTTTGCTTTAATATAAAAATGTATTAAGCTTATATCCTCTTTCTCTCTTCTTTCCTCTTTTGTTTAAGTTTATGTTGTGCAGACGAGACCTGGGTTTTGGGTGGCAAAACATGTGAACATACGTGTTTTCTACACCATACAAAACCTAAGTTGCTAGAATGTGGATTCCTAAGGTTTGTAAGAATCTAGCACAAAAAGTTATATATAGAAGCATGTAAGTATAGAATTCAAGCAATGATCATATTAGTCTCATATGAATAGGTAACATGCATGCAATCATGGTAAGAGTGGAGCAAGGAGAAAAGTGGTGCACATGTAAAAATTAGAGTTAAGCGTATGATATGTAGATACATAGGAATTAAATGGCATGTATGTGAATTTT
>NW_018164710.1:232924-235301 GCF_001263595.1 Phalaenopsis equestris | reverse complement strand
ATTTTTATTTTTTTTTTCTTGTCATTAATTTTTTTTTCATATTGGACATTTATTATATTTAATATTTATTATGTCAAAATATTATTTTGTAATGTGATTTTATTAAAAATTGTTGCAATGTCAAATTATTTTCTTGATATTTTTCCTGAAGAGATTTCTCAGATCATTGAAACATAGATACAGTCAATAATTCTATAGCATAGTTGATATCATATGTTGTTATAGAGGTAAATAATTCTTCGGATGTTAATGAGTACATTCGTAGACCTATATTTGACATGTCCTACTCAGGTCATGAATATGTTGTATATGTGGTAGCTGATCATCTAACAAGTTCTTGCAATTGTTTTAGGCACTCCTAAAAAGCTTTCATACAATTGAGGAGCTTATTAACTACTCAAGGATTAATGCATTACACAAAAAATATAGATGTTGTAGAGCAGTTGGATATTTTTCTTAGAGAAGTAGTGCATGCTCGTAGCTACAGACGACTCTGTGAATTTTTTCAACACTCTTTAGAAACTACTAGTAGGTATTTTAATTTTTTTCTTATAATTAATTAAATCATTATCGAATGAGTTCATTAAGTTGTCATGTGGTGAAGTGAATTGTGACCCTTAATTTTCTCAAAATTCCTCATTTTTTTTGAAATTTTAAAAATTCAATTGGAGTAATTGATGGGACTCATGTTCCCGTAGTGGTCAATAGAGAGACACATGATATGTATCATAATAGAAAGGATTTATGTTACAAAATGTGATGGTTGTAGTTTCTTTTACTCGACAATTTTCATATATTGGTGCTGGTGGGAAAGGGTTAACTGCTAAAATGAGAGTATTATGTTAAACAGTAGAAGAATGTGAGTTTAAGGTACACAAAAATAAATTTTATTCGGTTGACTGAGGATATGCAAATACAAATAAGTTCTTAGTAACTTTCAGATGATATCGTTATCATATAAGTGCTTACTGTGCAAACACAACTTGTACATGCTCAAAACCATTGAAGTTATATAATAATCATCACACACAACTTCAAAATATTTTGGAACGAACACTTGTTATTTAGAAAGAAAGATTTCAAGTTTTTAGTCACATTTAAAAGTTTTTCGTTTAAGTACAAGCGGACATAGTAATGACTCGTGTAGTTTCGCAAATTTTTTTTGGATGTTATCATGAAAATGACATATATTTGAATATGTCTCAAATTGAGATGTAGCATGATAATGGTGTATGTGAGATCTCTGTTAACTGTGAAAACCCAAACGTAAATACTACAATTGGTGGGAGACATAAACGAGATGTCGTAGGAGATGCAATCACATCCAATTTATTGGAAGCACATGTAAGTTCTTGTATTTCTTATTTTGAATATCATTTAAAAAAATTGTCTAATTACCGACAACAAATCAAAGACATCGCTCAAGTTAACTAGATAGTCTCATTTCAAAATAAAAGGAGTTGTTATCAATTTATGCATCACATGTTTATTTCTATCTCATGGTTCTGATTGTTGTTATTCATCTTCACTATTCCAATTTGTATTTTCGCCAATGATATTGATGGATTTGATGTGAAAAATCTGATTTATATAAATAAATTAGGTGCTTTAATTGTTTTTTTTTTTTTTTTTGATCAAAATATTGTATTATTTGGTTGAGCTCTTATCTATCTACATGGAAAACATGTCATTCATTGAGATATCGAGCATGAGAATGAACTATTTGTTATCGTTGTTGAATCTAAATTTTTCCATTTCAAACAGCCTTAAGACGATATGGATTTGCAGTGGTATGCAAAAGGCTGGATTATATTGTTAGAAACATCGTTTTTGACATAATGTACTAGCTAATAGATTCCAAAGATATCTGTTGTGTTGACATAATGTACATTTTTTGTGTCAAATCTTGGGTTATGTACCAGCTATGCTTTCCTTGATATCTTTACTCGACTTATGTGTTTATGCTTTTCGAGATTTCTCTAATAGAATGATTGCAAATTTGTTTCATGTCTTGATTCCAATATGCTTAAGAAGCACAAAGAAATTGGATGTATTTAATTGTAAAGGATTTAGTCACAACTTTTTTTTTGGGTATTAAGGTAGCTGGGCAACTTAAAAAGGTTATTTTTATGTACTTTTTTTAATTCATGTGATTTGTGTAATTTATATTTGAAAGATCAGCATGCATCCACTCATTTCTTATGTATTTACATATCTTAAACTTCAATCTTTACGTATGCATGAGAAGGTGTATTTAACTCTTTAAAAGTTAAAATACTAATATTTTAGATGCGATATGATGTTTTGGGTGATATAAATGTAACAAGAAAAGTGTATGCGTCAGATATGTAAATACATAAGATTTGAGTGGCATGTA
>NW_018164710.1:229937-232824 GCF_001263595.1 Phalaenopsis equestris | reverse complement strand
CACAACAATCTATTGCTAGTCCTCCGGACTCTTCTAACCAGTTTATGGGAACGCTCAACCTCAGAAGAAATTGAAACAAAAAGAGTCAGGTCAACAGTTAAACCAGTTGGGCCCTTTTCTCTAAAAGATGAAACTGCTCCAACGACCTAATTAATCAAAGGACTTGTATTAGCATCAACATGAACTTTAGGCTCAAAGCAATATGCATCCTATGAGAGAAAAACCTCATAGTAACTCTGACCAGAAAGTAATCCACACAACCAGATAGCTCAACATGACGATTCTCAACCAAGAGAGTATGAGATTTCTCCTAAATTGGAATCTCTATAGGTGAAGAGAATTGTGGCTAATTTTATAATTGACATCACAATAATCTGTTCATATTCCTTTGGGCCCTCCTACCCAGTTTAGTGGTAGGCAAAACTGCTGAGAAACTCAGAAGAATAGAGGTTGGGATGATCTTCAAACTTGTGGGACCTTGCCCTAATAAAGTGGAGGTTGCTCCTACAATCTCCTTGGTTGAAGGACTCATGGCAGTAGCATGAATATGGACTACAGGATTGAAGTGACCTGCATCTTGAATATGGAAAACCATTCTAATTTTCTCGGTTAGGACAATGACAGATGCTTCTCAGTCTGAGATGTTAGAGACTCCTGAGCTGAAATCAGAACATGTTTAGAAACCTATTGTTAGGCTTGATGCCAAGACCCCAATAATTTATTCCTAATCCTCCAGGCCTTCCTACATAATCTGGGGGCAAGTGGAACCTCAGGGAGAGATATCAAGTCACGATAACATAAGCAAGACTCTAAATATGGAGAGAGAGAGAGGCTCATCCCCAATGGAGTCACAAATTTATTTTTTGTTTTTTTTAAGTGAATACTAAGTCAACAACTTGTTTATTTAAATATCATTGTATTACTCCCTTATTCTAATAAATCTCCCTTTCAAATCATACAAATAATTCAAAGATGAGAGAAATTAAAAGGAAGGATATACAACAACAAATAAACAAACAATTTAAAAAGGAATATGGAAGGCTTATCTATAGGTAATCCTCATGCGAGGAGTTGAGAGTATACATCCAAACAATATTAAATCAAAGTAACACAAAATATCGTATCCATGAAAAAAATCTCTACATAAACTAACCATAACCAGAGAACCAAAAAGAATATTTTTTTATGTTGAGGTCAAGGTCTCTCCTAAAAGGATATTTCCTTTTGGTTAATTACATCTTGGGGGATACCAAAGAATACGCTCAATAAATGGATTCTTGCTTACATTATTGTATTAACCGGTAAATGTGTCACCTAAAGGATGATTATTTCAGCCAGGAGCATTGTACGGCCTCGAGGGCCTGTACTGTGCCACATAGGAGACAATGAGTCCCTCAAATCCACAAGTGTGTGCACGACATGCCAATAAGCGAGGTTAAGAAAAAGAAATAACCAGTTGACTTGGCAGGAACATCCTTATGGTTCAAAGCTCACCAGGTTGTAATGGTAGAGGGTGAATCACTGTATCCCAAATAGGTGGCTTGCAATTTGACAATAAGGTTAGTCAAGAAGACATCAACGAAGTCACAAAGGATGACAAGGCTCAAAAGGCTCAACAAAAGAAGGGTAGCGTGATCCTAAAGGGGTAGATATAGCTGGGTCAGGATACTATGGATCTGTCATCCCAACACAACCCGAGACACCTTATTAGCAATCCATGAATTGTGTCGTCCAAGGAGAACTTAGTACCCCTAAGTTCCAAAAAAGGAAACTCTATGTCCTATAACCTATAATAACAGAGCTCATAGAGATAGAACTTACACTTGAGAAATGCAAGGTGAAGATGCCACCAGAAGGAAAAGAAAAGAGACATCTGATTATAAAGCTGAAAACACTCTCAATAAAGGACTTACTCCTCGTCTTGGTTAGGGAAGCCTCTAACACCCTAATCGTACTAAACAACCACTTAAGTAGAAATCTATGTTATGCAAGTCATGTTGAAGAAGCACGGGGCCTTCTCCTCTTGTCATAAAAATATGATACAATTATCTACCATAATCATAAGTATGGATGCCCTATTAAGTATGATGGGGTGTATAACCATGCATGCGAACCGTTTTAAAATCTATTGAAGACCATGCAGAAAAGTTAGTGCAAATTTTAAAATCTTGAAATATTTTAGTCAAAAAATTTTGACTAATTTTAATCTTTTATTATTAGGATATTGTAGGAAAATTATAAAGGGTCCTTAAAGAGCCTAAATTATACACATGATTCCTAGACAACCCACACACCAAAAATGACAAAATTGACGAATCACATGCATAACAATAAAAGAAGCAACCCAAGCACAAAAAATATATATATATAGGCTAGTGTCGCTGAGTTGGTAACATATTGATCCCGTTAATATTTATATGCAACAGTATAACAATGTCTTTGATGATATTTTTCACTTATATTTCCTTACTTTGCAACAGAACCAAAAACCTGATCCTACAAAAAATAAGAATTTAACTTTTAAATATATATATATATATATTAGAATACTATGCAAGTACACAAATCGTTATCACGTAATATAAGACTTTTTTATTAAGACCTGAATATCAAACCCACAGGGAAAATTAGCAATATGTATTATTGAACAACAAACTCTCTATTTAGAAAGACAATTACTTAAACTTATAGATATTTTCACAGTAAGTAATATTCAAATCTTTTTGGTATTCTTGATATTTTAACAAAATAGTAAAAACTTTTAAAGATAACTTGAGTTTATGTAAGGAAAAGCGCTGAATATGAAAATAACTTTCTCCTCATCATGAATCAATAATAAGTATAGGAATTCTGTTGTGGAAGTATGCAAATTGTGTTGTGCCAAATA